>NC_057945.1:12013869-12211369 GCF_018555375.3 Anguilla rostrata | reverse complement strand
TCTGGGGATTAAGAGCTGATTGCGCAGGTAGACAATGGGTGGGCTGCCAGAGCGCGGTTGATGCATGGAGCTGCCTCCGTCATGGTGGAGCGTCGCCGTCTCCGCCCGGCAACGGGAGGGGCGGGGAGGGGGAGGGGCTATCCGAGGCCAGACAGGTGGAAATGCCGCTCAACAGGGGGCCTAATGAGCTGTCCGTCTGTGGGTGCATGCATGCGTGCGTGTGTGTGTGTGTGTGAGTGCTTGTGTGGGTGTATGTGCATGCATGTGTGACTCTGTGTGTGTGGGTGTGTCTGTGTGTGTGTGTTTAATTCAGACTTATTTCAGTCACATAAGGACATGCAGCATTTAGATTTTTCCTCAGGTGGCCTTTCCTGCTCTCCGTGCCTAATTGTTTATTTTGACTCTATGTTCACATTTTAAGAAATGTAAGAAAAGAATGTAAATCTGGGAATAAGACTCACATTTTCGCTTTTTGTCATTTATGAGAAAATGCCAAAGAAAGATGAACCTGAATCAATCCTGACACAAAACCCATTATCCAAAAAAGGTTTCTTTGCAGAGTGAATCTAATTGACCGCGTGTCTCTGCAGCCTAAAGTGTTTAAGCGCAAATCAATACACTGGGCCAAGCTGGTGAATCATACTGCTCATACCTCTTCTGGTTTGAGTCATTGTCTTCTGGCCTTGACGTTTTTAATAAAATACACACCATTTGAACGCATAACCTCTGTATCGCTACACGTGTACCTCAGAAAGCCTCATTCAAAGTTCATTCAATTGACGTAAAGACAGCCTTCGCCTGCTTTCTCAGAATCTTTCCCGTCATGGAGTCAAATGCGTTCCTTTCACTAATGTGAGAGCGGTTCCTCTGCTCGATTTAGAGAACCCACCTCAAACTGCATTAATAAAAGGCGCTTCTGTAATCTGCTTTCTCCTCTGTCGTCGCCATTATGAAAATGAATCTGGATCCGCGCGGCGGCTGAGCATTTGTCGGGAATTGACAGTTATTAAAGCCAGCGATTTTTAATTTCTATTTATGGGCGCAGGCGGTTCATGCACGGCGCTTTCGTTTCAGCACGCGCTTCAAAACAGCGAGAAATGCGGATGTAATTTTTTGACGTGAGAGATGTCAGATGTGCGACGCAGCGACCTGCGACAAGCCGCGCGCTTGCTCGAAGATTAAATTACGGCGTTTGGCGATACGTTTGTAACAAATCACACGTCTGTCCCCGCCCGACGTCTCCTTCTATTCATGTTCATCTCTGCTGATTTGTAATTAATTAAATGAGCGACTGTGTGGAATTAGATGGCTAGTCATGCATTAAGGCTTAATTTCGCCATAAAGCTTGCACCTGTTTTGGGGTGGTCTGTTTCAATTCAGGAGATGAACTCGCATTCAGATAATGAATTGAAAAATGCCCGTTGTGTTCTATGAGGATTTATTCAGTTATTATTTGAAACTCAATTTATTTGAACAAACGCACACACACACACAAATGCAGAATGAATAACCGAGCACAGCGGCAGTTCTAACTGCAGTATCCGGCAAGGCCTGAGAAAGATGACGCGGTATCTGGTGATGATGGAGCTGCGTGCAGTGACTGAGGAGGGAGCTCGCCCCCAGCCCCTCCCTCGCTGCCGTCCATGCACCGGCTGGGATGGATGATCTCGTGGGGTGGGGCGCCGGCGGACGCGGTTTAGCTGGCAACCGGCCGATATATTCACTCAATATTTATTGTTTAATTAACTAATAATGAGTTCAGCTATTTGTTTTTGTTCTTCAGGCACACAGTTTGATTGTGTCTGAAAAAGTCAAACGTCAACGAAAGCCAGAGCGGTGTTAAAATGGCGTGTGAGGCTGTCATCGCATCTGCCAATCCGCAAAGACTGGGGCTAGTGCCACGATGTGAGGGACAGCAGGATGTGCCCCCCACCCCCCACCCCCCACCCCCAAAAGAAAGATAATAGGCTGGAACGATCCGTCCGAGCTGGAGCTTGTCTTCCATGTCTGAAACACGAAGGAAATTAATGAACTTAATTAATCCTGAATGCCTCTGAACACAAAGAGAGAACATCTTTAATAGTATTTATAAGCCTTTTTTTAAGAGCTGCGTTCTGGATTCTCTGAACCTCCAGTGCTGATCCAGGGTCTTGCTGTACCCGGATGCTCACACATAATGCGGAATGTGACACAAGCTGATCTGGGGTCAGTGCATGGGGACGGACTGTATTTCACCCCAGAACCTTTTTTTAAAATGTCCTGGCTTATCTTGTTGATTACCTGCGCTGGCCGCACTTCCCTTTCTGAATTTGATAGTCTCTCTCTCTCTCTCTCTCTCTCTCACACTCACTCTCCCCTTTTCTCCCTCTCTCTCACTCAGCCACATCCCCCTCTCACTTTCTTAGCCTGGGTCTCATTCTCTGTTGCTTTCTGTCTCCTACTCTCTCTTTCTCTCTCTGTCTTTCTCTCTCCCTCTCTCTCCAGTAAAGCTGAGGGCCAGATGGAAGGGATAATGCTCTTTGCAATCCACCCACAGCCAGACCCTGCGCTTTGAGTTCTGCTTCGCTGTAGAGTAACGGTTGTGTGAGTTGGACGAGGGAGATGGAAGGGTGGTAGTTTTATGACCTGCTTATGAGCGAGTTGGTTGCTTTTTCTGCATTCTCAAGGTCTGCTGTGCATACACACACACACTCTCACACACTCTCTCACACACACTCACACACACTCACACACACTCACACACACTCTCACACACTCTCTCACACACACTCACACACAGATACTCACACACACTCACACACACATTCTCACACACACTGACACACACATTCTCACACACTCACACACAGATTCTCACACACACATTCTCACACACACACACACACACTCACACACACATTCTCACACACTCTCTCACACACTCACACACACATTCTCACACACACACACTCACACACATTCTCACACTTTCTCTCTCACACACACACACACACACACACGCACTGCTTGACAGAGTGGCCCTCTCTGCTCTGAGCTGTGGCTCTCTGGCAGGGTGTTATGGCTGGACGGGGCCCCCAGCTCTCTCTGCTCCTCTCTGTCACCCGAGATCCAGTTCCAGTGCAAGGCTCCCAGCGAACAGGGGGACAGAGGTCCCTGTCCCGCTCTCCCCCGGAGCCGCTCTCTGTCTGGGTGGGGAAAAAATACTGGGTATACGGGGACCTGGTGTGTGTGTGTGTGTGTGAGAAAGAGTGTGAGAATGTGTGTGTGTGTGTGTGTGTGTGTGTGTGCAGGGGTGCACATGAATGGGCGCCCCTGCAGAGATTTATGTGCGTTTATGTGTTTAACAGACTTCTAAAAAGAGGGGGAAGAGAGACAGCAGGAGAGGAGAAAAGAGTGTGTGGTGTGGGAGGATCTCTAGATGCGGGGGGTGGGGGGGCGCTGGGGGTCAGTAAACTATCATCCGGTGACTCTGTGTGCCTCCTGCCTGTCCCCCAGCTCTCCTCTCACAGTCCGTTCCACCCCACCCCCCCACCGCCCACCACCCATTCTCGATGACATCACTCCGTCAGCGCTAACATGCAGACTATTTTTAACCGATAATCAGGGGTCGCAAAGTGGCGAAAGCTTCTGCCCCCAGCCCGCGCCATAACCCCCCTGTGCGATAACCCCCTGTGCGATAACCCCCCCGTGCGCATTATGTCGAGGGGCGGCCTACAAAATGCAGAAATAAAATTCTCAGCACGGCCCGGTTTTACCCTCAACAAAATGAACGCCGACCGTTATTAGGAAGCGCTGCTCTGCCGGACAGACCAGGAGCCTCAGACGCACTCCTAAAACGCGAGCCCCAGACCTGGTCCCCTGCGCTACGCGGGCTGGCCTTCTGCAGCGTATCCTGGGGCGTGTGCGCATTCTGCTTTCGGCGCGTGCGTCGAAGCTGCCCGCGCCCATTTCCCGCCCGCCCCGCGCAAGCCGCTCCCGCGCAAGCCGCTCCCGCTGAAACCGGCCGGGTCACGGCGCCTCGCGCGGCTGCGTCTCGAAGTGAGAACTGCCCTCCGGAAGGTTCTGCGGACGCTGTCGAGCTCTCTCTCTCTCTCTCTCTCTCCCTCCGGGCCCTCGTCCGTTCTCGGCCCTCGACTTCCTGACTTGGTAAATGGTAAATGGACTGCATTTATATAGCGCTTTTATCCAAAGCGCTTTACAATTGATGCCTCTCATTCGCCAGAGCGGTTAGGGGTTAGGTGTCTTGCTCAAGGACACTTCGACACGCCCAGGGCAACCCTCCGACTGCCAGACAATCGGTCTTACCTCCTGAGCTATGTCGCCCCATACTTCCACATGTGCTTTGGGAAGTACCCTGCCTTCGCTGAGAAGTGGTCATGTAGTTGCTCATTTGAAGCAGTGGGCAATACCCGAACCTTAACCACAATGACTTGGATAATCACACTGATAACAGTGACTACTGTACTGTGATGCGTTGTGTGCTGCAAATAATAGAGAAATTAGCAGTTTGAAATGTTTTATTTCATTATTTATCGGTGCTCCATGTTTTCCGGGTTTGCAGTGCGTTCATTGTTTCATTTGAAGAATGATGTTTGTTATTTTTTATTTATAAAAAAATCAATGTGAGCTCGAATGAGATATTTTGTCTCCTGGAAGGACTGGGCGAAACAGTTTGTTTCAGTAGGAAATTCGACGTGTTTATGCCGTGCACGCTCCCACACTCGTCCTCCCTGAATCTTTTCTCTGCTCTTATTTTTCATTTGAGTGATTTTTGTTGGTCATTCGTTCTCACTCTCGTTCTCACTGCTGTTCCTTTTTATCCTTCATTAAATCTAATCATATAATTAAATCTCTTCCTCTCTCTTCCTCTCTCCCTGTCTCTCTCCCTCCTTTTCTGCCTCCGTCGCCCTCTCTCTCTTTCTCTGCCCTCTTCTCTCTGTCCCTCATCCTCCTTCCTTCTCACTCTCCCTCCCTCTCTACCTCTCTCTCTTCCTCTCTCTCCCTCCCTCTCTCTCTCTCCACCTCCTCGTCTCTTCTCCCCTCTCTCCCCTCACTGCTCTCTCCCTCTCTCTCTCTCTCTCTCTCTCTCTCTGCCTCTCTCTCCTCTTCTCTCTCTCTCCTCTCTCCTCTCTCTCTCCTCTCTCTCTCTCTCTCCCTCTCTCTCTGCCTCCTCCTCTCTCTCTCTTCTCTCCTGCCCTCTCTCTCTCTCTCCCTCTCCCTCCTTCTCTCTCCCTCTTCCTCCCCTCCTTCTCTCCCTCTCTCTCTCTCCCCCTCCTCCTCCTCTCTCTCCTCTCCCCTCTCTCCCTCTCTCTCTCTCCCTCTCTCTCTCCTCTCTCCTCTCTCTCTCCTCTCCTCTCTCTCTCTCTCCTCTCTCTCTCTCCTCCTCTCCTCTCTCCTCTCCTCCTCTCTCTCTCTCTCCCTCTCTCTCTCCCTCTCTCTCTCCCTCTCTCCTCTCTCTCTCTCTCTCTCTCTCCCTCCCTCCTCTCCTCTCCTCTCTCTGTATCTCTCTCATGCGGCACTGCCGCAGTGGCAGCATCACCGCCTCCGTGGCCTCCCTGCCCCCCCAGGCCTCGGGAAGCTCCGCCCCCAGCTCCCCCGGCTCCCGCCGCTCGGTCAGCACCCTCAAGAAGTGGCTGACCAATCCCGTGCGCAAGCTGAGCTCCGCCGGCATCGGGGGGGGCAAGGGCGAGCGGCAGGTCCGCAGGCCGGACGGCAGGCCCCCCCAATCCCAGCCGAGCCAGGACCCGCCGGGGCCCGGTCACCAAGGCGACGGCCTCGCCGCCCTCCCCAGCGGCGAGAAAGAGCCGGTGAGACCCACGCTAAGGGGGGGCGGGGGGTGCAGCCGCCATTCTGGGGCAGAGAGGGAGGCATTCTGGGGCAGAGAGGGAGGCATTCTGGGGCAGAGAGGGAGGCATTCTGGGGCAGAGAGGGAGGCATTCTGGGGCAGAGAGGGAGGCATTCTGGGGCAGAGAGGGAGGCATTCTGGGCAGAGAGGGAGGCATTCTGGGGCAGAGAGGGAGGCATTCTGGGGCAGAGAGGGAGGCATTCTGGGGCTGAGAGGGAGGCATTCTGGGGCAGAGAGGGTGGGGGCTGGGGCAGAGAGGGAGGCATTCTGGGGCAGAGAGGGTGGCATTCTGGGGCAGAGAGGGAGGCATTCTGGAGCAGAGAGGAGGCATTCTGGGGCAGAGAGGGAGGCATTCTGGGGCAGAGAGGGAGGCATTCTGGGGCAGAGAGGGAGGCATTCTGGGGCAGAGAGGAGGCATTCTGGGGCAGAGAGGGAGGCATTCTGGGGCAGAGAGGGTGGGGGCTGGGGCAGAGAGGGAGGCATTCTGGGGCAGAGAGGGTGGGGGCTGGGGCAGAGAGGGAGGCATTCTGGGGCAGAGAGGGAGGCATTCTGGGGCAGAGAGGGAGGCATTCTGGGGCAGAGAGGGAGGCATTCTGGGGCAGAGAGGGTGGGGGCTGGGGCAGAGAGGGAGGCATTCTGGGGCAGAGAGGGTGGGGGCTGGGGCAGAGAGGGAGGCATTCTGGGGCAGAGAGGGTGGGGGCTGAGGCAGAGAGGGAGGCATTCTGGGGCAGAGAGGGTGGGGGCTGGGGCAGAGAGGGAGGCATTCTGGGGCAGAGAGGGAGGCATTCTGGGGCAGAGAGGGAGGCATTCTGGGGCAGAGAGGGAGGCATTCTGGGGCAGAGAGGGAGGCATTCTGGGGCAGAGAGGGAGGCATTCTGGGGCAGAGAGGGAGGTATTCTGGGGCAGAGAGGGAGGCATTCTGGGGCAGAGAGGGAGGCATTCTGGGGCAGAGAGGGAGGCATTCTGGGGCAGAGAGAGAGGCATTCTGGGGCAGAGAGGGAGGCATTCTGGGGCAGAGAGGGAGGCATTCTGGGGCAGAGAGGGTGGGGGCTGGGGCAGAGAGGGAGGCATTCTGGGGCAGAGAGGGAGGCATTCTGGGGCAGAGAGGGAGGCATTCTGGGGCAGAGAGGGTGGGGGTTGGGGCTGCTGTTTGTTATTTCTGGGTGTCGGGGTGTCCAGAGGCCAGAATTTGGCAGTCAGGAGGTTACCGTCTGTCTTAGGGGTGTTGGGGGATGGGGGGGATCACAGTTTCCATTTATAGCAGACTGGGGGTGGGGGTGGGGGGGGATGGTAGAGCGTTACAGTCATGATGTTAGGATGAGAAAACCATGAAGACCCTGGGAGCTAGCCTAGCGTGCCCGCACGCTAACAGCCCCCCTGTGGGACGTGTGTGCCCGTGCTGTGGGCGGGGCGCTGACGAGCTGTCTCTCCCGCAGGAGAGCGGGAACGGGCCGGGGGGGCAGCCGGAAGACTGCACGCCTGGGACCCCCCTGCGCAACAGCTACCTGTCTGAACTCCTGCAGGGGGGCAACACACCGACCCTCACACAGGTAAGTACAGGCCCCTCTGCGTGTGTGTGCTCACTGTACATAAGTGACACATGGATTACACTCATACCACACACTCCTCCCCAGCACACACAGAATAACACCATTACACCAAACCACGACCTGGAATAAACACCATATACCTCAACACACACACGGTTAAACACTCTACATACACAACCCCACACACACACCACAGATAAAACACTCTACCTCAACACACACGGATAAGACTCATACCACAACCCCCCACACACAGATAACACTCATCACTCCTGCCACACCCCCACCAGTGTAACTGCATACTCCACCCCCCCACCCACACACACACAGATATAAACACTCATATACACTCAAACACACACACGGATATAAACACTCATATACACTCAAACACACACACAGATATAAACACTCACATACACTCACATACATCAGCACACACACCCCCCACACACACAGATATAAGCACTCATATACACTCACATACACACACACACACACATCCATCTTACTCCCAGATCCTTAACATTTGGGGACATGCAAGGGGGCAGCTGGAGTCAATCAATAACTGAATGCTGGGAGCCCGTTCTGTCAGAAACCCGGGAGGCCGCTCCCTAGCGCCCCCTACCTGCAGCGCGGCACGGCTCTCCCCCTTCCTGGCCCCACTCTGTCAGGGCGGGGCCCGGTGGACGGTGATCAGAGGCTTGGATGTCCAGCCCTCTCCGTGGGTTCTGCACGTGCTCAGTCGGTCCTCGCTCGGCCGCACTGCCCAGAGAGGAGCCGATGCTGACTCCGTCCGTGTCGCCGCTATTCAAAGATGGCCGCTCGGGGTCGGGCAGACCTGGTGACACGGGCCGGTCTGGGTGGCAGGCTGGCTTCAGGGGGAATGCGCATGGAGGAGGGGGTGCGGGTGGAGATAAGCAATCAAACAAAGACGATTTTTAGTTGTCTTTTTTATTTAGGATAAACAAAACTAAAACAAATTCAAAAGCGAGTCACTGAAGGATACGAGTCACTAAAACAAAATCGGAAGCAAAAAGAGAAAGCACGGTAAGGAGATAACAGTTGGAGATAATGAGTAAACAGAAAGGTAACGAGGTAACAGTCAAATAACAAGTTAATGATCCGATAACAAGGTAACAATTAGATAACGAGCTAACAGTGAGATAAGGACATAATGGAGAGATAACGAGGTAACAGTGAGGGTGAGGTAACAGGATGACGAAGCAGTGGTGAAATAAGGAGGTAACAGTGAAATGAGATAACAGTAAGATAACGAGGTAATGGCGAGTGAGTACTGAGTACAGGGAGGCTGGGGTACACAGGGCCCCCGAGCTGCAGCAGGGAGGCTGGAGTACACAGCCCCCCCGAGCTGCAGCAGGGAGGCTGGAGTACACAGGGCCCCCGAGCTGCAGCAGGGAGGCTGGAGTACACAGCCCCCCCGAGCTGCAGCAGGGAGGCTGGAGTACACAGGGCCCCCGAGCTGCAGCAGGGAGGCTGGGGTACACAGGGCCCCCGAGCTGCAGCAGGGAGGCTGGGGTACACAGGGCCCCCGAGCTGCAGCAGGGAGGCTGGGGTACACAGGCCCCCGAGCTGCAGCAGGGAGGCTGGGTACACAGGGCCCCGAGCTGCAGCAGGGAGGCTGGGGTACACAGGGCCCCCGAGCTGCAGCAGGGAGGCTGGAGTACACAGGGCCCCTGAGCTGCAGCAGGGAGGCTGGAGTACACAGGGCCCTGAGCTGCAGCAGGGAGGCTGGAGTACACAGGCCCCTCCGAGCTGCAGCAGGGAGGCTGGAGTACACAGGGCCTCTGAGCTGCAGCAGGGCGGCTGGAGTACACAGGGCCCCTGAGCTGCAGCAGGGAGGCTGGAGTACACAGGGCCCCTGAGCTGCAGCAGGGAGGCTGGAGTACACAGGGCCCCTGAGCTGCAGCAGGGAGGCTGGAGTACACAGGGCCCCTGAGCTGCAGCAGGGAGGCTGGAGTAAACAGGGCCCCTGAGCTGCAGCAGGGAGGCTGGAGTACACAGGGCCCTGAGCTGCAGCAGGGAGGCTGGAGTACACAGAGCCCCTGAGCTGCAGCAGGGAGGCTGGAGTACACAGGGCCCCTGAGCTGCAGCAGGGAGGCTGGAGTACACAGGGCCCTCTGAGCTGCAGCAGGGAGGCTGGAGTACACAGGCCCCTGAGCTGCAGCAGGGAGGCTGGAGTACACAGGCCCCTCCGAGCTGCAGCAGGGAGGCTGGAGTACACAGGGCCCCCGGCCTGCAGCAGGGAGGCTGGAGTACACAGGGCCCTCTGAGCTGCAGCAGGGAGGCTGGAGTACACAGGCCCCTCCGAGCTGCAGCAGGGAGGCTGGAGTACACAGGCCCTCTGAGCTGCAGCAGGGAGGCTGGAGTACACAGGCCCTCTGAGCTGCAGCAGGGAGGCTGGAGTACACAGGCCCGTCCGAGGTGCAGCAGGGAGGCTGGAGTACACAGGCTGAGCTGCAGCAGGGAGGCTAGAGTACACAGGGCCTCTGAGCTGCAGCAGGGAGGCTAGAGTACACAGGCTGAGCTGCAGCAGGGAGGCTGGAGTACACAGGGCCCTCTGAGCTGCAGCAGGGAGGCTGGAGTACACAGGCCCGTCCGAGGTGCAGCAGGGAGGCTGGAGTACACAGGCCCCTCCGAGCTGCAGCAGGGAGGCTAGGTTAAACAGGAGTAAACCGCTGGGCGTCCATCACGGCTGTGAGCTCCCGGTTTGTGTGCGTTACGCAGCCTGCGCTCGGTGGCCGAAGGTGAGCGAGCGAGCTGCCGTAGCCGCCGGCGACCGAGCGGCCCGGGGCTGTAGAAACGCGCTGGCGCGGCGCCCTCTGCCCACCGCCGCGCTCGCCGCCGCGGAGTGGCACCGGTGCCAGCTCCCCCACTCTGCGCCTGAACACTCTCGGAACAAAATGTACCCAAAATGGGTCAGAGACAGACCGAGAGAGAGAGGGAGGGGGAGAGGAGATGATCTCAGGAATGGTAAGCCTCTCTCTCTCTCTCTCTCTCTCGCTTTCACTCTGTCACTCAATTTTTAAAAAATCCACTTTACTAGATGACAAGATCAATATATTTGATTGCCATTTTATGTTAATAACTTAAAACACATCGCTCTCTCTCTCTCTCGCTCTCGCTCTCGCTCTCTCTCTCTCTCTCTCTCAGTTTCCAGGTTTCTTTCAGCTCCATTGTCTTTCTTGTCTCTGTAGGCACACTACCTGTGCGTTTGTGTGCGTGTGTGTGTGTGTGTGTGTCTCAGGTAGTGACTCACTGATCTGTTTCCAGTAGCCTAAATGGTGTGTGTGTGTGTCTGTGTCTGTGTCTGTGTGTGTGTCTGTGTGTGTGTGTGTGCTTGTGTGTGTGTCTGTGTCTGTGTCTGTGTCTGTGTGTGTCTGTGTGTGTGTGTGTGTGTGTGTGTGTGTGTGTGTGTGTGTGTCTGTGTCTGTGTCTGTGTCTGTGTGTGTGTGTGTGTGTGTGTCTGTGTGTGTGTGTGTGTGTGTGTGTCTGCGTGTGTGTCTGTGTCTGTGTGTGTAAAGGGGGCTGTGACATGTTAGATTACCCAGCTTCCCCCGTTCCTCATCCCTTTTAATGTAACATTTCGGTTATCAGACTCTTCCTTCGCACCGCTTGTCCTGCCGTGTTCCATGCTCAGTAGCAGTGGAGCTGTGACTAGCCAGCCCGTGTCCCTGACCCCCCAGAGCTGGCAGCTAGGGACTCTCAGGCTAGGCAGCGAGGCTTCCTCACAAAATGTTAAGTACACAATACATTAAAATGCCTCTTTCAAACATTTTTTTTTTCTGTTTTGATAGTATATCTCTCTATTTATTTATGCATGCAGAGACAGTGTAAACAGTATATCTATGGGGACGCAATTTGAGCGTTTGTATATTGCAGGGGAAAAAAACTTTTTTGAAGGGCGACTTTCATGAAAAACCGTACACATGAAAAAAAAAAAATCTTCTGGCCAGAAAAAGGCAAAACAAGCTGAAATACAAAGAAAGGGAAAAGACAGGACCTTTCCTGTGGAGTTTGCCAGAACACATCTGGAAGTGATCAGGGCAGCGAGGCAGACCTGTCAGCCCAGCTCTGAGCCGGGGAGCTGAAAACAGGGCCAGGGGAGGCCAGGACACGCACACACTACTGCACACTACTGCACACTACTGCACACACACACACTACTGCACACTACTGCACACACACACACTACTGCACACTACTGCACACGCACACACTACTGCACACTACTGCACACGCACACACTACTGCACACTACTGCACACACACACTACTGCACACTACTGCACACACACACACTACTGCACACTACTGCACACGCACACACTACTGCACACTACTGCACACATACACTACTGCACACGCACACACACTACTGCACACTGCTGCACACACACACACACTACTGCACACATACACTACTGCACACTACTGCACACACACACACACAATACTGCACACTACTGCACACTACTGCACACACACACACACTACTGCACATTACTGCACACGCACACACACTACTGCACACTACTGCACACACACACACACTACTGCACACTACTGCACACACTACTGCACACTACTGCACCCCAAACACACACTACTGCACACTACTGCACACACACTCTGCACACTACTGCACACACACACACTACTGCACACTACACTACTGCACACGCACACACACTGCTGCACACTACTGCACACATACACTACTGCACACACACACACACACACACACTACTGCACACTACTGCACACGCACACACTACTGCACACATACACTACTGCACACTACTGCACACACACACACTACTGCACACACACACACACTGCTGCACACACACACACACTGCTGCACACTACTGCACACATACCACGCACACTACTGCACACTACACACACAACACAACACTACTGCACACTACGGCACACATACACTACTGCGCACACACACATACACACTACTGCGCACACACACACACACACACACACACACACTACTGCACACCACTGCACACACACACACACACACACACTACTGCGCACATACACTACTGCCCACTACTGCACACACACACACACACTGCTGCACACATACACTACTGCACACACACACTACTGCACACATACACTACTGCGCACACACACACACACACTACTGCACACTACCGCACACATACACACACACTACTGCACACTACTGCGCACACACACACACACACACACTACTGCACACATACACTAGACAGCGCCGTTCCTCCCGACCTTTAGAGGGAAACGCTCCGCACGCAGAGGAAGGAAGCGTCCGAATGAGAGACAGACGTCAGCGGTAAACACGCCGTCTCGGTGCACCCGAAAGGGAGCGGGGTCTGTGTGGGGGAGGGGGGGTCGGACGGGCTCAGGAAGAAAGCGCACATCCATCACGGTGAGTGGCGGGTGACGCTGAGGCATTAGCGCGTGTGTGTTCCAGGTGTGGGCGGGAGGCGGGACTGGCCGGCCCATTCAGCTGGCTCAGGGAAGCGTGGACAGGACGGCGTATTGATGAGTTTGGTTTCGGGCGACGTTCGGTGGGCTCCCCCAGTCCTCTCAGACGGGACGGGGGGGGGGGGGTGGATTTGTCAAGAGAAAGGGAGAAGGGAAAAGGAGCCGGGGTTTGTTGGTTCATAAACAAACGCAGAGAGGGGAGGGGGAAGGGGGGGATTAGTCGCTCTCACTGAATGAAGTTTTTGTGTCTGAGGTAAAGTGGTGCGTCTCCCCCCAGACGGATTTCCATGGATAAACAGCCCACAGTCAGGAGACAAGCTGGAGAAGATCATCAATCACGCATTCACAAGAGCAACCAAAGGAATGACGAGCCTTTCTCGTTTGCTTAGCCCAAACCCTTTGGCCTGCTTGGTAAACTCAGCATGTTCCAACAGTACTTTCTAGATTTCAATCTCTAGGGTTTGGCGGTTTGACTTCAGATTGAAAACCGTCCAATCCCGATGCCGTCAGTGGGAGCTGGGATCGTTTGGTGGTGTCTGGTGACACGTCACTTGTCGTCACTCCATCAGGGCCTGATCGGACGTCCTCCGTCTCTCTGGCAACCCGCATGCATTCCCCGCCTTGTTCTCCTTTACTCTCTCTCTCTCTCACCCTCTCTTTCGCTCTCTTTCATTCCATCTCCATCCATTTCAAAGTGCCCCTTTCTCTCTGTCTGTCTTTCTTTCGCTGCCCCTCTCTCAGAGTCTTTCAAATTCAAATTGAAATGGAGCTCTGTTGGCACAGCGAAAGAATCGCTTTACCTGAGCGTAATTGCCAAGTAACCAATTCAATTTGAAGTACTTTGACATTTACTTGCATGACACATTTTAAAATGCATTTTTCACAAAACGTCCGTGGTTTGGACTATTACAGATCAACAGATCAGTTAGGTCAAATATACATAAACAACAGCAAAACAACAGTAATTATTATTATTATTAGAATTGGAAAAACAAGAAAAACTACATGAATTACAAGATGTTAAAAATATGCGTACATTCCTCGACACTTATCCTGATCTCCTCTCTCCTCTTTCTGTTTGAATGCTTCTCTGCAATGGCTTCAGAGATTTCCCTTAAAGACCCCGAAATGCAGCGGTTGCATGATTACAGATCAACAGACAACAGATCAGTTAGGTCAAACATACATAAACAACCAAAGCAACAAGAACAACAATAACATAATAATAATAATAATAATAATAATTGGAAAAAAAAGAACAACATGAATCTTCTACAACATGAAGTAGAAGATGAAAGTTAAAAAACGAAATAATGCGTTCATTCCTCAACACTTCTGTAACGTTTCTCCGTTCTCCTCTCTCCTCTTTCGGTCTGAAAGTTTATCTGCGATAGCTTCAGAGATTTCCCTTAAGGAGATTTCCCTTAAGGAGATTTCCCTTGAGGACGGCGGAATGCAGCGGTTGCATGCGGGCTGTAATATTTTCCAGGGCTTAAGCGCGGACGGCTCCTCTGGCGCACCGCGCCGGCCTTGCGGTACATCTCCCTTTCCCGCCAACTCCGAGCCTACGTTCGCTCCACGTTCATATTTGGATTTTTTTGGCTTAAGAGGGGCAGTCGAAGGACGTCTGTCTGCCCGCGAACCGCGAAGCCTGACGTCTGCTTTTCCACGGTGTGGGATTTAAGACCCGGCGGGCGTGCACGCGACTCATTTTACATGTTCTGTGTCCCTTGATTACCGTCTGCAGTTTCGCCGCGCGCTCTCGCGGAAGGAGGAACAGCTAAGCGGTGGGCCGTGGCGCTCAGACACGAAGCGCGTTCTGATAAAATCCTTCTCGAGCTCGTCGGGCGTGAGCAGCGTCATGTGTTCACGCCGACGCAGGACGCTAATGAAGGCTAATTAGATGTAATCAGGGGAAACGGTTTCTTTTTATGGCAGCAGGCTAACAGGCGGCTTCCTTTACGTGACTGTGGAGAAGCAGAGCTCGGTGAAGGTCTCGCCTCCATGGATTCTCATGTATAAATACACACAAGAATATACACACACACACGAACATACACACATACACAAGCGCACACACACACGAACATACACACATACACAAGCGCGCACACACACATGAACATACACACACCCAAAATGAGCGCACGCACACACACCCACACGCACGGGTGCGCACACACACGAGCACACACGCACACATACACGCACGCGCACTCACACACACACGCGCACACACACACTCACACACGCGCACACTCACACACACACACAGCTAATTCTTTCACGCAAGCAGCGGTTCATACGTTTGCTCTGTCGTGTCTTTCGGGCATTTTTGTGATAAGCACCTCTCTATTGCGCTTTTCTGAGAAATTAATTTAACGGTCATAAAATAAATGTGTTTCTGAGAAATTAATTTAACAGCCATAAAAATGATGGCTTTCTGATTATTTTCAGTGTGTTACTGCAACCAGTGCTGGTGTCATGGTTGAGGACACAGTGCATCACAAGCCCACAAAGCAATGGGAATTTCAGTAAAGATCTATGAAGCGACACATGCAAAACAGAATCTGCAGACCTGGGTTGCCACTTGTTGCTTGTGTTGGCCCCGCTGAAGGCGAACTCTTGTTCTTGTTCTGTTGTGTTTAAACAGAACCACAAATCATCCAATCCGCTCTCGGATGAGGATGGCTCCGCCCTGACGGATGACGTGTCCAGCCACTCATCAGCCGCCACGGACAGCGAGGAAGAGAGGAGGAGTGCCTTGGAAAAGAGCATGTAAGAGCCGACCCAGAATCCCACGACTCCTCCACCACCTTTACCTGTCAGTCGGGGTGGAAACTAGCTGGAACACAAGAGCCGAGCTATTTGTGCTTACCTGTGCCTTTTCACTTCAGCTGTCTCTAAACGAAACTCGAGAAGTGTTATAGCTCAGGAGGTAAGACCGATTGTCTGGCAGTCGGAGGGTTGCCGGTTCGAACCCTGCCCTGGGCGTGTCGAAGTGTCCTTGAGCAAGACACCTAACCCCTAACTGCTCTGGCGAATGAGAGGCATCAATTGTAAAGCGCTATATAAATGCAGTCCATTTATTTTGATCTGGCTCATGCTTTTTAAAGAAAGCTGTAGCTGTGTTTTCTCATTTCCTGTTTTAGCTTTGCCTGTTGTAGAAATGGACTGTAAGGATGCGTCAGTTTCCAGCACAGGCAGGGCTCGCTCCTCGCTCCGTTATTAAGGGTTCTGAACAGGGCGGCGAGGCTGGCCCTCTGTTTGATTGCACAATTCTAGGGACCGATTGAAGTGGCTCTCTGGGTAATGTCATCTTTCATTTTCCAACCATTCCCCAATAATTATTTCTTTTTCTTTTTCAACACATACTCACACACATGCATACACACACACACTCTCTCACACACGCAAAAACACCCACACGCATGTACACACACATACACTCTCACACACCCACACACACACACACACACATACACTCTGACACACGCATACACACACATACTCTCTGACACACGCAAAAACACCCACACGCACGTACACACACATACTCTCTGACACACACACACACACACACACACACACTCCAGCTACGTCCTGAAGGAGCTCATTGAGACGGAGAAGCTGTACGTGGGTGACCTCGGACTGATCGTGGAGGTAATTGCATTCATTTATTTCACCGTTTAAAAAAGCAAACTCAAAATGGGACCGAACTCCGGGTTCACAAACCGGGGACACAGGCAGGGGACGGTGACGTATGGGACTGCCCGGCCAATCAGCTGCAGGGGACGCTTAGGAGGAAGCCGCCCTGCTAGCTTCCCATTTAGCAGATGCTCTTTACCGGATATATACTGGATATATAGTGAAGAAATTCAGGTTAAGTACCCTTGAGCAGGGTACTTAACCTGAATTTCTTCACTATAGGCAGTGTCCTACCCGGGAATCGAACCTGTGACCTTCAGGTTACCAGACCAGTTCCTTGCCCATTATACCACACTGCCGCTCCTGTGTGCAATCAGAGCAGCCTTTTTCACATGCGCAGCTATAAATACACCAGACTATGGGAACTGACAGAGCTTATAGCTGAGAGATGTGGAAAAGGGATTCATGCTAATCCGTGTATCTGGGCTCTGTTAAGATCCCTGGGTGAACCGCGGCTCCGTGGCTTCGCCGTTCCCAGGGCCAGACGCGAGGCCAGACGCGCGCTCTGACACGGCCCCGTGCGGCCGCCTGAATTTACGGAGTCCGCTCGTCTAAACGCGCCGCCGGGCGCGTGGGGAATATTCAAGTGCATTCTTTGAGTTATAAAAACATATGTCATGAGCTTGTCATGTGAAACCTATTTTGTGCATTTAAAAAGGTTTTTGCTGCTCGCAATTTACGTGTATTTTCCCACGGATGTCCCAGTTAAGTGGTAACAATTTTACTCAATGTCGAAATGTTCAAATATGCTGTCACGTTGCAACAACGTTGTGGCACTTGTATTGAAATCCAACATATGCGAAAACGGTTTAAAATTTTCCGATTGCGGGGTCTCACTTTTTCTTGTGAAACATGGCCCAAATAGGTGAGGTGAGCTGCAGTATAAGTGTTATTTTTGCCATTTGTTTTCCCGAAAGCTGGCCTTATGGGACACTGTCTCTCGCTGCAGGGGTACATGGCCACCATGAACAGCAAGGGTGTGCCAGAGGACATGAAGGGGAAGGACAAGATTGTGTTCGGGAACATTCACCAGATCTTCGACTGGCATAAAGAGTGAGCGTCTCGGAGCCGATTCCTACGTGCAGGCGCACGTCTGTGTGTGTGTGTGTGTGTGTGCGAGTGTGTGCGAGTGTGTGTGTGTGTGTGTGTGTGTGTACGAGTGTGTGTGTGTGTGTGTGTGTGTGTGTGTGTACGAGTGTGTGCATGTGTGTGTGTGTGTGCGTGCGTGCGTGTGTGTGTGTGTGTACGAGTGTGTGTGTGTGTGCGAGTGTGTGTGTGTGTGTGCGAGTGAGTGTGTGTGTGTGTGTGTGTACGAGTGTGTGTGGACTGTACCGCATGTGTAGATCGTCAAATTTATCACATGGAAACCTCACACGTATTTACATTGTAAGATAGGGTCCACGCTGGCCTGTGTGTGTGTTCACGTGTGTGTGTGTGTGTGTGTGTGTGTGTGTGTGCGAGTGTACGAGTGTTTATTGACTATACCGCATGTTTAGCAGTTCATATTTATCACACTGAAACCTCACACGTATTTGCACTCTAAGGCAGGGTCAACTCTGGCTGCAGTCCAACAAGTTTTTTTTTAGTTTTCTTTAAACAATACCTTCAACACAGAGGGGAAAGGGAAAATGGTGGATTATCTTTATAATCAAATGGGCCTAAGCAATTTGGGTGGCGGGGATACAACACTGGCCCTGGAGAGTTCTCACTGTTGTTGTTACTCTGCGTTTACTTGACCAATTAAAGGGGTTTGTTGCATAGTTAACTAACCACAGCTGGCTTTTTCGGTCCAAACTGATTACAGTTTTTAGGGTGAAACCAAAAGCCGGCAGACACTGTAGCTCTCCGGGACTAGGGTTGTCTACACCTGCTGTAGTGGACCTTAAAAATCAATTTGGATTCCATTAGAACTGGCATGATTGGCTAGTTCCATGAAGACAGGGATCACATGTTCACCCATCCGGCCCGAGTGAGAGCCCGCAGCCGTCTCAGGCCTTCAGTGCACTCCCATCTGACCGCCCCCCCCCCCCCCCCGTCCCTTGCAGCTACTTCCTGGTGGAGCTGGAGAAGTGCGTGGCCGAGCCGGAGAGACTGGCGCAGCTGTTCATCAAGCACGTGAGTTCCCTTCCCACCGGCGGCCATGTTTGGGGGCGGGGGGTAGAGGGGGGGTTATCAGTGGGCTACTTCCTGTTCCTCTTCGAGGGGGGCTGAGCGGTCCCGGGACGGAACGCTAGAGGCCATGGCGCCGCATATTTCCCTTTTCTTTTTTTGTGTATGTGCTGTGCCTCAGTCCCCCTCCACTTTGCTGGACTCTTTTCTCACAGTTTCTGCATGACTGGTTGGAGTCCAGATGTGACCTGGTGTGGTCAGGAAGTAGAGAGGGAAAAAAACATTTTAAAATTAAAAAATGTGTGTGTGTGTGTGTATATATATATACACTAAATGGCCAAATGTGTGTGGACACCTGACATCCAGCATCTCATACAAAATTATGGGCATTAATATGAAGTTGGTTCTCCCTTACTGCTATAACAACCTGCACTCTTCTGGGAAGGCTTTTACTAAATCTTGGAGCATTGCTGCAGTGAATTGCGCTTCCATTCAGCCAGTAGAGCATTAGTGAGGTCAGGCACTGATTGGGCGATTACGCCTGGCTCGCTGTTGGCTTTCTAGTTGATCCCAATGGTGTTGGAGGGGATTGAGGTCAGGGTTCTTCGCAGGACAGCCAAGTTCTTCCACACCGTTTTTGACACATCCATTTCCATATGCACCTTGCTGTGTGCCCGGTGGCCTTGTCATGCTGAAACAGGGAAGGGCCTTCCCCTGACTGCTGGTGAAGCACAGAATCGTCTAGAATGTTATTGTGTGCTGTAGCGTTAAGATTTGCCTTCCCTGGAACTGAGGGGCCAAGCCCAAACAGTGAAAAACAGTCCCTGACCAAAGGGCTGTCCAGATACTTTTGGTCTTACAGCAGTAAATACTGGCCTGAGTGCTGAGCGGAGTGTAGTTCCTGGGAAAGCGTGAGTTTACGCTGAGAGGGGAGTCTGGCTCTGGGGGGGGGGGGGGGGGGGGAATAAACACACAGCCTCACGGAGGAGCACGCCACGCTCCCGTCCACCCGCACAGGAGCAGGGGGCACAGGGGGGGGGGGGGGTGAGCGCTCCGCACTAGGCACGTCTGGGCAGGGGCCGCATCGGAGGGCCTGTTTCAGGGCCTATCAGAGGAGAGCGCGCCCGCCCGAGATTCTCCTCTGATCTCTTTCCCAGTCAGTCAGCGCTTGATTAATTAACCTGATTGAGTTACTCCCCTTGGGGGGGCGGGGGGGGGCTGGCGCTTGGTGGGCCCTGGAATGATTTAATAAGATGAATTGCGCCATTTGTGCGGTCCAATCGAACGCGTTCGGAGAACAGAAAGGGGGGAAAAAACACGTCAAGCGGCGTAAATGAGAGGATGGATGGGGCCTGGCTCTCAGGCTGCAGGCTGTACTACAGGCCTAGGAGTGATGTACTGCTTGACTGTGGCAACATGAACCAGATCCAGTCTCTCTGTCTCTCTGTCTCTCTCTCTCTCTCTCACATGGCACCCCCTCCCCTTTGCCCCTCTAGCCCTCCTGTTATTCACGCACCTCCCCTCCCTGCTTTATTCACCACTGTGTACCCCCTTTCTCTACCCTGCCTCACAGAGACAGGAGTTATATATAGGAACTCCCTGGAACGTACTTCAGTGCTCCTAAGACCCCTCCTCCGGGCCCTGGCCCCGCCCCCTACCCTCAGGGGTGTCCGGCCGCTCGGTGGATCGTACCTGCTTTTAAAAGCAGAGTTAGCACGTTGGTGTTAAATCGCACACGAACCGATGCTCGCTCGCGCGCGGCTCCATTAGAGCCGGTGGGAGCCGTAGCGACGCTCGCGGGTGCCATGGCGACGCTCGCGGACCCTGTCGCTCACGCGGGACGACACCCCGGCGAGAGAAAGAGAGCGTTGCGTAACCGCCGAGCGCTAGCCGGTTTCCTCGCGCCTGGCCGGCCTCGCCAGAGGACCGGGACGAGCCGCGACATGCTGCACCGCTGCCCCGCAGAGCTCAGAACACAACATGCCGGGCCCACTGGTGGCTTAGACACACAGCAGTCTGCTCCCTGGCGTTCCACACCAGGCCCACTGGTGGCTTAGACACACAGCAGTCTGCTCCCTGGCGTTCCACACCAGGCCCACTGGTGGCTTAGACACACAGCAGTCTGCTCCCTGGCGTTCCACACCAGGCCCACTGGTGGCTTAGACACACAGCAGTCTGCTCCCTGGCGTTCCACACCAGGCCCACTGGTGGCTTAGACACACAGCAGTCTGCTCCCTGCCGTTCCACACCAGGCCCACTGGTGGCTTAGACACACAGCAGTCTGCTCCCTGCCGTTCCACACCAGGCCCACTGGTGGCTTAGACACACAGCAGTCTGCTCCCTGGCGTTCCACACCAGGCCCACTGGTGGCTTAGACACACAGCAGTCTGCTCCCTGGCGTTCCACACCAGGCCCACTGGTGGCTTAGACACACAGCAGTCTGCTCCCTGGCGTTCCACACCAGGCCCACTGGTGGCTTAGACACACAGCAGTCTGCTCCCTGGCGTTCCACACCAGGCCCACTGGTGGCTTAGACACACAGCAGTCTGCTCCCTGCCGTTCCACACCAGGCCCACTGGTGGCTTAGACACACAGCAGTCTGCTCCCTGCGTTCCACACCAGGCCCACTGGTGGCTTAGACACACAGCAGTCTGCTCCCTGGCGTTCCACACCAGGCCCACTGGTGGCTTAGACACACAGCAGTCTGCTCCCTGGCGTTCCACACACAGTCCCACTGGTGGCTTAGACACACAGCAGTCTGCTCCCTGGCGTTCCACACCAGGCCCACTGGTGGCTTAGACACACAGCAGTCTGCTCCCTGGCGTTCCACACCAGGCCCACTGGTGGCTTAGACACACAGCAGTCTGCTCCCTGGCGTTCCACCAGGCCCACTGGTGGCTTAGACACACAGCAGTCTGCTCCCTGGCGTTCCACACCAGGCCCACTGGTGGCTTAGACACACAGCAGTCTGCTCCCTGGCGTTCCACACCAGGCCCACTGGTGGCTTAGACACACAGCAGTCTGCTCCCTGGCGTTCCACACCAGGCCCACTGGTGGCTTAGACACACAGCAGTCTGCTCCCTGGCGTTCCACACCAGGCCCACTGGTGGCTTAGACACACAGCAGTCTGCTCCCTGCGTTCCACACCAGGCCCACTGGTGGCTTAGACACACAGCAGTCTGCTCCCTGGCGTTCCACACCAGGCCCACTGGTGGCTTAGAACACAGCAGTCTGCTCCGTGGCGTTCCACACCAGGCCCACTGGTGGCTTAGACACACAGCAGTCTGCTCCCTGGCGTTCCACACCAGGCCCACTGGTGGCTTAGACACACAGCAGTCTGCTCCCTGGCGTTCCACACCAGGCCCACTGGTGGCTTAGACACACAGCAGTCTGCTCCCTGGCGTTCCACACCAGGCCCACTGGTGGCTTAGACACACAGCAGTCTGCTCCCTGCCGTTCCACACCAGGCCCACTGGTGGCTTAGACACACAGCAGTCTGCTCCTGCGTTCCACACCAGGCCCACTGGTGGCTTAGACACACAGCAGTCTGCTCCCTGGCGTTCCACACCAGGCCCACTGGTGGCTTAGACACACAGCAGTCTGCTCCCTGGCGTTCCACACCAGGCCCACTGGTGGCTTAGACACACAGCAGTCTGCTCCCTGGCGTTCCACACCAGGCCCACTGGTGGCTTAGACACACAGCAGTCTGCTCCCTGGCGTTCCACACCAGGCCCACTGGTGGCTTAGACACACAGCAGTCTGCTCCCTGCCGTTCCACACCAGGCCCACTGGTGGCTTAGACACACAGCAGTCTGCTCCCTGGCGTTCCACACCAGGCCCACTGGTGGCTTAGACACACAGCAGTCTGCTCCCTGGCGTTCCACACCAGGCCCACTGGTGGCTTAGACACACAGCAGTCTGCTCCCTGGCGTTCCACACCAGGCCCACTGGTGGCTTAGACACACAGCAGTCTGCTCCCTGGCGTTCCACACCAGGCCCACTGGTGGCTTAGACACACAGCAGTCTGCTCCCTGGCGTTCCACACCAGGCCCACTGGTGGCTTAGACACACAGCAGTCTGCTCCCTGGCGTTCCACACCAGGCCCACTGGTGGCTTAGACACACAGCAGTCTGCTCCCTGGCGTTCCACACCAGGCCCACTGGTGGCTTAGACACACAGCAGTCTGCTCCCTGGCGTTCCATACCAGGCCCCGAAATTAGGCCTGAGCGCTGTGTCCCCGCTTGTGGTTTCCCCCTTGGTGTGTGTTCGTATGAAAGAAGAATTTAGAATTAATCTTCTCAGTATTCATAAAAATTCATATCTGTTCAAATTTTAAGTAATCTGTAGGAACCGGCATTGAAAGGGTTTAAAATTTCAAATGAATTATTTGCCCTAGGTCTGATACACGTTTATTGTGAATTATATAGCGCGTGTGTTTTTCGTGGTAGTATATTTCTTGGTTGTACGATTGATATATATGAGTCACTTTTTATTAGAAGTAATTATTTTTATGAAAAGATTTCACATTTTCGCTGAATTTGTTTGATATGCCAGCTGTTATGCTTATGATTTGTTATGTTATGATAACGTTTGCTTTAGTGCCAGAGACGGCACCAGTCGCCGGAGTAGCGGTTAGCCTCAGTTAGCGTACGTGGCGATGGCAGCGTCACCCGCAGCGCCTGTGTTTGCGTCTTCCAGGAACGGCGTCTGCACATGTACGTGGTGTACTGCCAGAACAAGCCCAAGTCCGAGCACATCGTCTCCGAGTACATCGAGACCTACTTCGAGGTGAGTCCCTCCGTCGCCCTGGTTACCTGAGCGGTGGGCGTGGCTGTGACCCCAGACAAGCTCTTGTGTATCTGCAGCACGTGCTTTTGGACCAAGGACGCGTACAAATCCTTCTTGCATTTGATTGGTTCATCCAATCTGTCCTTAATTTATAATGTTACGAGAAAATGCAATTTTGTGAAAAGCCTTTTTCAGTTAAGGTACAGGTGTTTATTTTAATTTGGTGATGACTGAACTCACCTTTCTCAAAGTGAGAAGGTGCGCTTGTATTTAGTAGTGAGCCAAAATTTCAGCGCAAATGGAACCGAACTCTGACGTCTTCAAAGGCACCGTGGCTAGTTTAATGGGGCAATTAAACCGAGAGAGTTTGGATTTTATAAACGCAAAACGAAAATGGATGTAATCGACAGAAAATGCCAAGTCATGTGTGCAAATAATATATTCTCTCTTAGTAAATGTTGTGCTTGCGCAGGCTGGTTTGGCGGTGGAATGATTGAGAGGAAAGTACAGCCAAGACACTTCGCATTACCTCATACATGGCGGTCGTGATTGCAGAGCTGTGCTGCGCAGTCACGCTAAAAATATTTATTGCAACTTGGCCCACTTGCGCTTTTTTTTCCTCCTCCACTTTGCTAATTTTGCCACCTGAGAATGCGGTCTCTACACCTGCTGTGCTACACCACAGCAGAAAGGGCAGCGTGTGAAGGTCTGAGCATTTGTTGCTCAGCTGTGTGAAGTCGTTTTAGTCTAACTCGAAGTCTGGCTTGAAGTGTTGAATTCCCGGGATGCGGGCATTGCATCGTCGAAACACAACTTCTCTCCATTTTTAGAGTATTTTGAAACACAGAAAAAATATCAAGTTGACCGCAGTCTGTCAGCTGGTCGTCGTGTAACGGAACTGTGTGTGATGGAACTGCGGCGGGTCACAATTTTCTTTGAGTACATGTATCATCACACCTTTCCACACCCAACCTGTCCCCCATCCTCCCATCCCTCTGTCCTCCTGTCCCCCATCCTCCCATCCCTCTGTTCCACTGTCTGTCCGTCCCTCTCCCTCTGCCTCGTCCTCTGTCCCATCCTCCATCCTCTGTCCTCCTGTCCCCCATCCTCCCATCCCTCATCCTCCCATCCCTCTGTCCTCCTGTCCCCCATCCTCCCATCCCTCTGTTCCACTGTCTGTCCGTCCCTCTCTCCCTCTGTCCCTCTGTCCTCCTGTCCCCCATCCTCCCATCCCTCTGTTCCACTGTCTGTCCGTCCCTCTCTCCCTCTGTCCCTCTGTCCTCCTGTCCCCATCTCCCATCCCTCTGTTCCACTGTCTGTCCGTCCCTCTCTCCCTCTGTCCCTCTGTCCTCCTGTCCCCCATCCTCCCATCCCTCTGTTCCACTGTCTGTCCGTCCCTCTCTCCCTCTGTCCCTCTGTCCTCCTGTCCCCCATCCTCCCATCCCTCTGTTCCACTGTCTGTCTGTCCCTCTCTCCCTCTGTTCCTCTGTCCATCTGTCCCCCATCCTCCCATCCCTCTGTTCCACTGTCTGTCTGTCCCTCTCTCCCTCTGTCCCTTTGTCCTTCCATCCCTCTGTCCCTCACTCCCTCTGTCCCTCTGTCCTTCCATCCCTCACTCCCTCTGTCCCTCTGTCCTTCCATCCCTCACTCCCTCTGTCCCTTTGTCCTTCCATCCCTCTGTCCCCCTATCCCTCTGTCCTTCCATCCCTCTGTCCTTCCATCCCTCGTGTCCAGGAGCTGAAGCAGCAGCTGGGCCATCGCCTGCAGCTGAATGACCTCCTCATCAAGCCCGTGCAGAGGATCATGAAGTACCAGCTGCTGCTCAAGGTGAGCCTGGCTCCACCCACAGATCCTGGTTCCCCTTAGCAACCCCTAGTTCTCACTCCAATGAGTGCAGGGACCGTGCTGATCCTGGATCAGTGTTTTTGGGCAGCATGTGACCCCTAGGAGCCGAAAGCGATCGCTTAAAGTGATCTGACCCGGTCAAATAGAATTGGATAGCAAGAGAGCAGTCTTCTTCCGTAAGTGGTCCTTCCGTGTAAACAGGTGCATTGTGGGATGCAGGGAACATGCATGTCAACATTCCTCAATGCGTGTCAATGACACGTGTCCCTCTCTCCAGGCTCGGCATCACTCACTTGAGTTGAATTTCCCACAGTTCCTAAATCTTTTTTTGCCATCTGGCCATCGGCAGGCTGGCTATTTTACATCCTTCCCAAACCGCTGGAGGAAGCTGTAGCGATGGGGTAGCCCTACAGCTAGGTTTTCAAATCTGGCAGCGAAAGAAATACGAGGGAGTCAAAGAATGTAAATAAACGAAGATGAAAACATTCCTCTAGGATCAGGACAGCCTTGCTGTGGAATCTCTAATGATTTACCTCTAGTCCAGGCCCTGAGTTGAAGATTCTCGGACTGAATGGCAAAACCCTTACGAAAAAAATCACGAGAAATTCGCCTTTTCACTCGTGAATCTAACATCTTCACGTGTGAATTAAAATATTCACACGTGAAAATAAAATGTCAACTGGACATTTTCACACGGTGAATGAAAATTTCCACACGTGAGCCATTTCCCCCTTCACATTTTGACATCTCTGGCTTATGAGAACTACAGTTTTTAAATGTGCAAATCAAAACGTGTCACTCGAAATAGCATAGGTTACCTTTTTCCACTCTCGTCTTATAAACGGGATTATAGTTCACATGTGTACTCTTCACATGTTTGGTGTTCACATGTGGTTTTTGAACAGCGCTCCGGCGCAGGGCTGCTCTCCGGCGCAGGGCTGCTCTCCGGCGCAGGGCTGCTCCCCGGCGCAGGGCTGCTCTCCGGCGCAGGGCTGCTCCCCGGCGCAGGGCTGCTCCCCGGCGCAGGGCTGCTCTCTGGCGCAGGGCTGCTCCCCGGCGCAGGGCTGCTCCCCGGCGCAGGGCTGCTCTCCGGCGCAGGGCTGCTCCCCGGCGCAGGGCTGCTCTCCGGCGCAGGGCTGCTCCCCGCACTCCGTCGCCGGCGTTGGTGGAGCACAATAATTAGGCCGGCTGTGTAGTTAGGGGTTGAAATGGAGTAGAAAGCAGAGAGGTCTGTGCCACCCCCCCCCCCCCCCCCCCAGGACGGCTGGCCGTCCCCTGCTCTTATGACTGCGTATTCGGGTGCCTTGAGGAAGGGAGAGAGTGGCTGGTCGTGTTGACCGAGCCGACGTGTCGTGTGACATTTGAAACAGCACCAGCTGATGGGTGTTTGAGGTTAGCGTCTGTAGACGTGTGAGTGTAACCTGAGCAACGCAAACACAAAGCAGCACCTGACACTTTAACACAAACAGCCCGGTAACAAAAAATGTAACTATCCTCTGCATCACAAAATTGCACACTTTATCAATGGCACCTATCATTAAGTAGTAATTATTATTATTATTATTATTATTATTATTATTTTGGAAATTAATTTAAAAAATAAGCGATCTACAGGGTCTATCTGTGCAAAAGAATATGAAACATTTTTTCAATATATATTTCATCTGTGTCTATGTATAAATAGTTTAATAATTTATCATTAATAATAATAAGTTACCATAAAACACTGGTACTCTTACCTCTTATACGTTTGAAATGGCAGCTGAGATGGGACACCTTGTTCTTTTTTCTGAACTCGTTAAACCTCTATGTGGTGTGGGGATGGCTGGTTTAAGCAGCCACACCTGCCCTGGGTCAAGCTAATTAGACCTGGCCAATTGGATAATTGGTTAATAATTAGATAATTGGCCAGGCTAATTGGACCCAGGAACAGGAGTGGCTGCACCTGTGCGTAGTGAGGTAATCACTGCGCACAGGTTAAATCTGCCATCCCCACCCACATCAGGAGCTTCTCTGTCATGACAGTGTTTGAGATCTGCTCACTTGGCTGTAACATCTTGCCAAACCCTCATGGAATAAATGTGGACTGTTTTAACATCATCTCCCTGTGTCTCTGTGCTGGAGGGCCCCAAAGAAAGCCACTTCGGTGGCCTGTGGCAGGCGTGTTTGTCACAGTGGCGCCCAACGTGGGGCTCCTCCGGCACAGCAAAGAGGCACAGGAGGGCCAGCCAGGAAGCACACTGGACGAGGGGCGGCTGAGGTGTTCCCGACAGGGCTTCGGGCGGATCCTCCAGGCCAAGAATGGGGAGCGGAAGATGACCAGGGAGGGGAAGGAGGCAATCCTCAGCTGGGACGCTGAGGAGCTGCACCTGGCCGAGGAGGCAGGTCAGCGACGGGCGGTGCACGAGAGGTGGTCGCGCCGTGAGCTGGACTTGGCCGGGAAGGCGGGTCAGCCACGGGCGGCGCACGAGCGGTGGCCGCGCCGTTTTGCTTCCTTTCTCGTCCGTTTGGTTGTTCTTCGTTCTTTGTTTTGGCCTGGTTGGTTTGCCCGGAGCCCATGAGGGGATAAGCCTGCAGCCGCCTGCCAGCAGAGCCGACTGGCGGCCACCACAGCCACGAGGGTTCCTGGGCCCCAGCACCACAAGGCCAGTCCACCAGCCCACCAGCCCAGCCACCCCACCACAGCCCCTGGAACAGCCCAAGCCGGTGACGCCCCCACCAGCCAGCAGAGCAGCCCAGGACTTCCCGTGCTCCAGGAGGGAGGAGGAAGAAGGGCTGCCTTGTCGTACGAAGGAGGGTCACCGCATGTACTGGACTGTTCCGGGGCCACCCACCCTGACTTTTTTAAATTTTTTAGCGTGTTTGGAGTGTTTTTTGTTTGTTGTCTTTGGCTTTGTTGGGAGTGTGGGGGTGGGGGTGGGGGAGTAGGCTTCGGCCAGGGATTCTCCCTGGCCTCAGTTTGGCGTTGGGGGTATGTGGTGTGGGGATGGCTGGTTTAAGCAGCCACACCTGCCCTGGGTCAAGCTAATTAGACCTGGCCAATTGGATAATTGGTTAATAATTAGATAATTGGCCAGGCTAATTGGACCCAGGAACAGGAGTGGCTGCACCTGTGCGTAGTGAGGTAATCACTGCGCACAGGTTAAATCTGCCATCCCCACCCACATCAGGAGCTTCTCTGTCATGACAGTGTTTGAGATCTGCTCACTTGGCTGTAACATCTTGCCAAACCCTCATGGAATAAATGTGGACTGTTTTAACATCATCTCCCTGTGTCTCTGTGCTGGAGGGCCCCAAAGAAAGCCACTTCGGTGGCCTGTGGCAGGCGTGTTTGTCACACTCTGTTTTTCATTGTGTGTCGCTTACTCCGGCTGCAGCTAATGAATTGTGATGAGTAATTATTTTGAATGAATTACTGGTTATAGCGCCATATTTTCTCCTGCAGGACTTCCTGAAGTACTACACCAAGGCTGGAATGGACACGACAGAGCTTGAGGTGCTGACTGCTTCGTAGTGGAAGTTTCTCTATGGTTTCTCTTACGTGGAAATGCATTAAAACTATACCAAAAAATTAATAAAAGTAAATACAGAACAAGACGGAAAAAAAAACTGTGAGAACGGCACTGCTCGTGAACACGGTGACTGTTCGGTGAACAGCCACGTGTCAGCATTGTTCATACATTGTTTGGTTAAAATCCACTCCTGGGATGGGGGTCAATTTGTTTTAATCCAGTCCATTTGGAAAATAAGTTTGATTCCAGTATTTAAAAATGGCCGTGATGTTCTATGAGGACTCTTGGATGAAAGAAATGTATTTCAATTAATTTCCTGAATTGACTGAATTAAAATGGAATCGGCCTCAGCCCTGATCCCCTCATCCACAGATTAGTGAAAATGGGCCAAATAACATAGGATTCTGCTATTAATATTGCTTGGAGTTTGCTTCTGTTGCAGTCTGTCCCCTTTCATTATGTGTTATTTTACATGTGCTTTAAATCTTACTTTTCTGCTGCAACTTGGGAATTAGGAGTATATCAGTGTAATTCACCCCCCTCTCTCCCCTCCCGCTCTCTCTCTCTCTGTCTCCCTGCCCTCTCTCTCTCTCTCTCCCTGCCCCCCCTCTCTCTCTCTTTCTCCCTCTCTCTTTCAGAAAGCTGTAGAGGTGATGTGCTTCGTGCCCAAGCGCTGTAATGACATGATGAACGTGGGGAGACTGCAGGGATTTGAGGTAAGGCTGCGTGTTCCCCTGATTTTTTGCCAACTCTTTTACCACTGGTGCAAAGGTCATTTCTGATTGGAGGTTTTGGTTCCATAGCCATTTCTAATATTCTGTGCTGCTGGGAAGGGCATTGTTCACTAGAGTAGTAATGCCACCTCTTGCTCTGTCCATCTCTCTTTCTCTTCTGCTTCTCTTTCTCTCTCTCTCCCTCTTCTACCCCCCCTTTTCTCTCAGTTTCAGTTCAATTCAATGTGCTTTATTGGCATTACAAAATATTTGTATTGTCACAGCATGGCAGGTAGAACATGGAACATGTACAGTGCCGTAAAAACGTATTTACCCCCTACCTGATTCTGTGTATTATTGCATATTTGTCACATTGAATGGTTTTATATCTTTAGACAATATGTAATACAAAGGGAGTCCTGAGTACACACAACACAAATCTTTTACATTTTAATTGAATTTAGTTGAAAGAGGTAATCAAGCTCCCTTAGCACCCATGTGAGAAAGTAATTGCCCCATTTAACTTGAACTTAACTGGCTGCCGCTCGTTTAGGAGCTATAACTGCAGCCAATGAACATTCACCTTTGCTGAGGTTAGAGAGGCCTGCAGTTCTTTGGATGTTCTTCTGGAATCTTTTGTGACTTCCTGGATGAGTTGTCGCTGCAGCCTTGGAGAACTTTTGGCAGGCCAGCCGCTCCTGGGAAGATTCACCACGGTTCCAAATGTTTTTCATTTGGAGATGATGGCTCTCTCTGTGGTTTGGTGGAGTCCAAGGGCCAAGAAATGGCTTTGTAACCCTTTCCAGACTGATACATTTCAACAACTTTTTTCTAATTTCTTCTGGAATTTCCTTTGATCGTGGCATAGTGTGCTAGTAGAAACTTTGTGGTGGTGACTACATCACTCTGATGGTAAGGAGGTTCAATATGAGTGAGGTTTAGATTCAACAGGGCTGGGTCCAATCAAGCCTGGCAGTGTGTTTACTCAGTTTTCCTTTGTCTAATATTACATTTTTTTCTAAATATCTGAAACTATTCAGTGTGATAAATATGCAATAGCCGAGGAAATCTGGAAGGGGGTGAATACTTTTCCATGGCACTGTGTAAATCCTCACAGGCTAAGGGACTCTGTAACAGATGTAGTGTTACAGCACATTTGCCCCTCCCTCTCAGGGGAAGATCACCGCTCAGGGGAAGCTTCTCCAGCAGGACACCTTCATGGTGATGGAGCAGGACAGCAGCTTCCTGCCACGCCCCAAGGAGAGGCGGGTCTTCCTGTTCGAGCAGCTGGTGATCTTCAGCGAGCCCATCGACAGGAAGAAGGGCTTCTCGTTGCCGGGATACACCTTCAAGAACAGCATAAAGGTGTCCCCTCCCCCTCCTCCCCCGGGTTTCCATGCCAACCTGTGTCCTGACCGTGTTGGATACGCGCGTATCTTTATACCCATGTTTGTGAGAGTCCTCCATGGAACATATTCTGTGGGTAATTGCTGCCGGCTAAAATTCTGTCATATTTATAGATGCTATTCTGTGTCTCTGGGTCTCATCAATCAGACAGATAGTGCTGGGTATCAACTATGACGTAGCGTACGATATTACTCATCTTAAGGAGGACATTGTGACCTAGATTCCTGAACACGGGCTAATGAATGATTTATAACATTGTAATGCTGTGGTTATAAAAGCCTTATGCATGCTTCATGAAGGCTTTTTGACTACAGCTTTTTCACTGCGTGTGACCGTTTGTGTCCTTGCAGTGAGGGAGGCCGAAAGCAGCCTCTTGGATAATTCAGTTTGAATGAGCTGCTAAATGAATACTGAAGATTATTTGACTAATTCGTTATGAAATGACTGTGCTGCGGTGTATGTCATGCATTGACTCAATGATTTCCTATCATTTCCCTAAAACTGGTTTCATCAAAATTAGTATTCAGTAATAATAATAATAATAATAATAATAATAATATAGGTAAATTTGGATATTTAACTCCTTTAGTACTCGCCATTTGCCGCTGTCATTAAGAGTGCATGTTTCTAAGTTTGTTGGTATGGACTCATCGTACATGTCGACACCAACGCCTCTCTGTATCGTGACTGGGCGGCGCCCCCTCTCTTCCGTGTGCCAGGTCAGCACTCTCGGGGTGGAGGACTGCGTGGAGGGCGACCCCTGCAGGTTCGCGATGACGTCGCGGGGGGCCGACGGGAACTCCGTCCGCTTCGTCATGCAGGCGGCCACGCCCGAGATCCGCCAGGCCTGGGTGGCGGACGTGGGCCAGATACTGGAGACCCAGCGCAACTTCCTGAATGGTAAACGCCGGTCGAGCCCGCCTCTCGTCGCTATAGCAACCTTTCCCCCTCTGTCTGATGTGGACGTTCGGTCACTGTGCCAGAGCGCTGCTTAACTGATGCGGGTGCTGCAGGCGGACTGCATGTACCCAGATGACGGAGGGAGTGTCCTGCCCTCCCTCCCTCTTTGGGCGGTGCTATGACCAATAATGCCCCGCCTCCCTGTCAAATAATGTGCAAGGCAGGCTATGTATTAGAAGCATGGGCCCTTAGGGTGTTCTAGACTAGACTTCACAAAGTGCTGGATGTTCTCCTGACCACGGATCTCAAATTCCTGGATGGCCGCAGTGCCTGTTGTTTCTTGGTGTGGTTCAGCTGTTGAGTGCTTAATTTAAGCCATTGACTGGCTGCAGTGTCTACACACCTAGTGTGAGTTTCCCTTCTCCTTCTCCCTGCCCAGCCCTGCAGTCGCCGATCGAGTACCAGCGGAAGGAGAGCAAGTCCAACAGCCTGGGCCGCGCCATGAGGGCTCCCCCGGCCCCAGTCTCCGCCCCCGGGCTCCGCCCCCACTCCTCCGCCTCCATCGACCGCCAGCGGCTGCCCTGCCTGCGCTCCTACAACAGCTCCCTGCCCTCCCTCTACCTGCCCAGCCAGGGGCTGGCCGACACCCGCCCTCAGCACGAGGTCAGCCTCGCCCACTGTCTTCACGGCGGCCATGTTTTCCGCTCCCCGGCCTGGCCCTCATCCAAACCCGTTCCGTCTGGAGCCAAAATGGCAGCTTTTGCCAGTGTCCACCAGGGCAGGGGGTCGGTACCATTTCAAGTCAAGTCGATTCAGGAAACATCAAAATTAATTTCTATCATTGAAAAATCCTTAGGGAATCTCATGGGCATTTTGTAATTCTTGAATTGAATTTCAGTTCATTTCCTGAATTGAGTGAATTGAAATGGAACAGTATATCACCCTATTGATTCATCAGTGCTCAGTCAATCAGATGATTAATCACCCAACGGGCTTGGCTATGGGGAAGAATTAGGGTATATGCCATGGGTACAATTTAAGTTTGTCCTTTTATTTTATTCTTTAGATCAAAGAACTTTACAATGATGAGAAATAGGAGAAGCTCACCTCAACCACCTGCACATGTATTTCGTAGCTCCCACCCACCAGCTGTACTGTTCCATTACTTTTACTTAGTTAAACGCTTTTATCCAAAGCGACGTACGATAAGTGCATACCGAAGGTCACAGGAACAACTACAAATTAGTGTTCAATAATAATAATAATAATACTGTAGATTGTATCTTACTGCTGTTGTGTTTAGAACCATTTGCTCTTGTACAAACCCTCTGAGCAGTCACAGTATTGCATCGCTGCATATTCCTCATAATGGATACAGAAAGCAGCTTCTGCTTGATTAACTGTGTACTGACTGTTTGTCCCCTGCCTGTGTGTCCCTGTAGTTCACCGTGGTCCAGCACAGCCCTTCGCTATCGAACCCGAGTTCCCAGGCCCTCTCTCCAGCGCACGTTCACTTGGGTTTCCCCGAGCAGTGTGGCTCCCCCCCAGCGCCCCCGTCCCCATCCCGCCAGGGCATTTCCAACGGCCTGTGCTCTCCTGCACTGCACAGTATACAGGTACGCAGTGCACACGCGGTGCCCCCTGCTGGGGTTGGGGGTGAACTGCCGTGTTGGGTCCCCCCCTGACCTCCAGCACCCATGTACATCTGAGGTTTCTGTGGGATTGACCCTTACTGACCCCACAAATTAATTCTGTAGTGTCGTGCAACGCAATTCACTTTCAGTTCAGTTTTCAGTTCAGGAAATTATTTTAAATTCAATTAAAGACCAGATTTTTTTATTATAAATTTTTAGAATTTACTCAAGTTAACAGGGAATTGGCACCAACCCTGATTCAATATAGTTATTCAAGGAATATAAACGTGTTACTACGTGTAAAGTACGTCAACATTTATACAATAGTCTTGAAGACTCGGGTTAGCGTAATGGATTTCAGACGATATTTAGATGTCGCGAAGATCGGCCAATTTTTTCAGCCGTCCACCGGCGCCCTCGCACCCGGGCTCGTCCAGCGGGCTCTGGAGCTCCAGTTTCTGGGTTTTCTGCCGTTTCTCCCTCTCCGCTCTGAGCAGGAAGCCTCTCGGTGCCTGCTTTTCCCCCCCGCACGTTCAAAAACATCCTGTTGTTGCGCTCGAGGGGGCCGGAGAGGAAGCCGGGGGGCGGGGCCCCGCCGTGCGGAGGGGGGGAACGGCGGTGACAGGTCGGCGCTAGCGCTGTGGCCCTTATCTGGCGCGGTCAGGCCCCGCGGGGAAACGGGCTGTCCTCAAACGGACGCCGCCGCCGCCGCCGCCGCCGGAGTTTCACAGGAACTCATTTGTGTATTTTTCCTGAATTTTTTTTCTTTTTTTCCGTCTTTGCGGGGAGAGGCGTATTTCGGTTGTCACAGTGTGGAAGCAAAGTAGTTTGGTTAAATTGCCTGATGGGAAATGCTACTCTAGACACAAAACAACAGTCTGCCTGGCAGGAGGAGTACTGGGGGGCGGGGGGGGTGCGGACTCTCCTGATTGGATGCAGGATATCGCAATCACGACATGGGTCTACGAATACAATTGGCCATTTCGGATTCTGAGAAAACTGTAAATCGGCCATCAAAATTACAGTGAAAGACAAAGAAACATATTTAGTGAGGTGAAGTATAGGTGTAAACAAACTGCATTCTTTTTGCAGTTATTTATTTTTCTATTTATTCCTGCAACAGCCCCACACAAATGATTTATTCCAGCACAGTTTTTCATGTTGAAAGGTCCAGGTTGCTCTTCTTATTTAATTTAATGGTTACCAAGTAATAATGGAATCAGACATTAAACTACGCACACTTAATTCTGATATACTGGGACTAAGCATTCTGTGCACATACTGTAAGTGCTCCAAAGCCAAAGGGCTGGATTTAGAGTGTGGCAAGTAGGCATGCAGCAGGCGCATGAACTCAAAACCCCCCCTGGTGGCCGCTCGCATCAAAGACGTTTACGGGTACAAGGCGGTCTTTTACGATGCTCAGCTGAAACTTTGGGCTGGACTTAACTGACGTTATAACGTTGTAAGTACATCGTTCTCTTTTTTATATTCATCACAAGCTCCGTTAACCAGTTTCGTTTTGGCGATTGCTAAACTTGCCAAACTGTTGCTGAATAAAACAATAGAAAAGCAAGACATTAATTGAAGGGTAAAGTTAAGGTCAAAAGTTGATTGAATACAGGCCATAAAGTCTGTAAAGTTGGTAATGTCAGGAGGCAGAATTCTGAAATGCTGCCTAATAGAGTTTGCGGGTGAGCGCGCGTCAGGCAGAGATGGGCCCGCCATTGGTGGCAAGTCCTCCCCATCCCTGTTGCTCCGCCTCCGTACTTATTTTGCCGTTTCTGCACCTGGATTTGCAGACAGGAGGGTCCGTGTCCCCCCCTCCACAGAATGCAACCAGTCTGTGTAATCATAGGATGGGGGGGGGGGGGTCGTGTTTTGGAGTGAGTTTTGACTGTGCTCCCTTCTTTGATTGGCATGTCACATGCTGTATTACCATGCCAGCTGAAAAGAAAACGGGGAAACATTCTGTTTTATGATATATTTCACTTTTCCACAAGTCAGAGTGCAGCAGCCAACAGTCTTTTCTCTTTGTCCAGCTACTCGTTAGTGATCCTGCTCTGATTCCCTGCTCTGATTCTCTGCTATGATCCCCTGCTCTGATCTACAGAAGTGACAGACAGATTTGATTTTCTGCATACGTCTGCATGCATTTACCTCTCACCTCTCGCTCACTGTAGTACAGAGGAGCAAAAAACCTGGATGGTTTAATGCTCATTACACATCCGCTTTGCAAAACAGAAACTTAATTACATCACAGCAGGGGTCCGGCTGGAGAGGAGGGGATAACAGGGAGTTAAAACTAGTAATTATTGTGCTGGCAGGAACAATGATTAGACCCTAATAAAAAAAAGTAACAAGAAGGTGAACCGGTCCTTCCCCGAATGGAAATAAGATCGTTTTTCAGAAGATGAAAAGCGGGGGCGCATCACTTGGGAAGCTGTGATCCTTTCCTTTCGCTCGCTTCCCTTCCGCTCATCGGATTTCTCAATTAGGCAGCCATTTGCATTTTCCTCATAACAGCGTTTGTTAGGGTAATGGCAGCATAATGACTCTATTTATAGAGAGCAGCTTGCGCTTATGCTGTGCCGTACTGCGAGAACACAAAAACAAGACTTGATTTGAGGAACCGAATTTTCATTTGTAGGATTTTTGAGGGACATTCACCTGCTTTGCGTTCAAAGGTTTAAGTCATTTACATGCCGCTGGCCCCCCGTCCCGCCCCCCATCCCCCCGTCCCGCCCCCCCATCCCCATTTTTCACTCCTTACAGGCCCGTCTGTGGTAGCTTCTCTGTTTGGTACAGCACTTGAGAGACCTCTGGTGGGTTTCAATGTGTCATGGACCTATGGACATAAAGAGAGGGAGATAGCACAGATTCTATAAACACACCAGATACTCAAGTACCCCTACAGCAGTGGCTGTCAGCTCTGTTCCTGAAGATGAACTGTCCTATAGGTTTTCATTTCATTTCATTTGAAATGAGGTGTAATTTGTTAGGGTTGGAGTGAAAAACTATAGGACGTTGGATCTCCAGGAACAGGGCTGTCCTGCAATATGTTTCTTCCGTTCTCTCTGTTTGCAAATACTCATTTTCAAAGGTTTATAACCTGTGATTGGACTTTAAAATGTCCCACTTTGGGAAAGGGCCCTAATGTTTAAAGGAAGATTGGACAGTCTTACATCAGGTGTTTCATGAGTAAAGGAAATAACAACGATGTGGACACTGTGTGCCAAATATGAGATATACCAGTGTTCAAATCCTGCAGCAAATTGGAAAGAGTTCTAAACCAAATTTAAGATGGTGCCATTTCACTTTAAAAACACATGCTATTTTGTCTTTTTTTAACGGAACTTGGCTATGTTTTAAAATAACACAACATGATGTAATGTATTCAAGAGTGTTTTTTTTTCATTCCAAGTCATTTGTTTATTCGGCTGTGAAATCAAATCAATGTTTTGGCGATGTTATCAAAGGTTTTCTGTGTTGCCAACCCCCATGGTCACAAAAAAATCTTAAATCTTCAAGAAGCCAAACTTTCAGAATTCTTGTGATTTGTAGTGTGAAGCCGTCAGTCCTGTTCTCCACACCAATAACACATGAATATAATAACAAATACATTTTTAATTTAAATCATATGCTATCCAGTTTTGTTTATGCCAACCAGGGACACAGAGGTCATGTCCTCGATATTTTTTTCGTGTCCATTTCAATTTTTCTCACAAAGACACGCGTTTCTTGAATCCTTTTTTTCAAAATAAAAGGTTTTTTTTTTTTAGGTCATGGTTACACTCCTGATACCAACAGATTACGACAAAATACTTTTCTTCTTGTCTGTAATCAATTTTAAAATGACTGTTTTGAAGACCGCCAAAGCATGGAGAGATTATCATTTGCCTGTAAAGCAAAATCAATGAAAAGGGATAAAAGAAATCAGAAAATCAGCGACATGAATATTTGAATCGACTATAAATCTCACCCATTGCAAATATTAAGGTTGTGCCTTTTCCACCAACCGCTGTAGGGCTTCCCTTAACTGCCATCGAACACAGTTTTTATTTCAAGTTTGCTCGTCTATAAACGTGAGCTGTTCATTCCGACTCAAAATATCTTTAACCAAAACCTTCCGGAATGATCCGTTGCGTGTGGTTTGAATTCCGTGACGTGGACGGGAATGTGCGGAGGGTCAAACCTCACCACAGCCGAGCTGCTTACCCGACTGTGCAGCAGGAAAAACCCACACAACCCAGGCGTGGACTCTGGAGAGGAAAACTGTCCTGCGTTCCCCACCGTAGAAAGGGTGCAAATTTCCATTTTTATTATCCATTTTCCCCCACAGTTCTTTGAGACCTACACTCCATATTGTACTTACACCTGTTCTGTGTTTGTTTTGTGTTTCATCCTCAGGATTAGCATAATTGGGATAGCCAAGCAAATAACATTCTCGGTTCCTGTGATTGGAACCGGTGTGCCAGTGATTGAATATGTTTTAGCTCTGTTGCATTCAGCCTGGTCTTCTCTATAATGTGCCAGTATGTTGCAGCACCTTATCCAGTGCAACCTGCACTTTACAATTACACAAATTTTGCATACAATCCAGACTAAAATTACGCTTACACAAATATTACATACAGTCCAGCTGAGAACTGAACCCGCAACCTTTGCCATACAAACCCAGGTCCCTAACCATTATATATAGGCTTGGCGATCCTGAAGGGTGCAACGTGTCTGTTTGGTCATTAGCGTCTTACCGCGAGCGCCGCGCCGCGCCACATTTGGCGGTTCTGACAGCGCCCGTGACGTGCAGCGAGTCACCTCTCTCCCTCTCTCTCCCTCTCTCTCTCTCTCTCTCTCTTTCTCTCAGGGATCCAGTAACGGTTGCCACGGAGCTCCGGCAGGGGAGACCGCGGGACACGCACCCGGCTCGTCCGACGCGCCGCGTTCGCGCAACCTGGCTCAGCTCGCCGAGGACGACCCGTAACCCCCCCCCCCCCCCGCGGGACTCCGCCCCCTTATCCTTCTGACTCACGCGCGTGGGCGTCCCCACCGTTTAGACCCTTATCACCATTATCCTCGTCATTAGTAGCTCATTATACGTTTTTTTGTTGTTGTTATTATCGTTGCCATCGCTATATTCTACGTTTCAGACATTACTTATTTACTGTTACTGTTCGGGCACAAAAAGAAAACGCCCGGATGCTACAAGATGTGTTTTTTTTTTTTGTTGTTGTTGTTGTTTTTGTTCATTTGTATCAAATCGACTGGGGTCAGAGGTGTGAGTGGAGAATTTTAATTATTCTCCCGCTGTTTTAGCAGACACCGTTGTTTGTAAGTGGGCAGGAAAAGGTGTGTTTTCTTCTGGGAGGGTGACAGTTGCTTTAGCCCCGCTCTCTCAACACCTGAAATGTCTCGCGCCTCAGTTATTGTACATAGCTCTGATTCTGGAGAAGGTGCGGTGCAGGGCGGTCAGGGTGAGCGGGCGTGGTTTCGGTGCGAACGCCCCAAAGGTGAAGCCTTGCCGTGGCACCTTCCAGCTGCGACCTAACACAGCAGTGCTGATGACCCTTTAACCACTGTAGAGCTGGAACCGGACTGGCTCATTGTACTCCTTCCTGTTGAGCTGGAATCAGGCTCATTATCCCCCTTTCCCACTATAGAACAGGAAGTAGGCTGACTCATACTCCTTTCCCACTGAAGAGCAGGAAGTAGGCTGCCTCATTATACCCCTTTCCCACTATAGAACAGGAAGTAGGCTGACTCATACTCCTTTCCCACTATAGAACAGGAAGTAGGCTGACTAATACTCCTTTCCCACTGAAGAGCAGGAAGTAGGCTGGCTCATTATCCCCCATTCCCACTATAGAACAGGAAGTAGGCTGGCTCATTATACCTCTTTCCCACTGAAGAGCAGGAAGTAGGCTGGCTCATTATACCCCTTTCCCACTGAAGAGCAGGAAGTAGGCTGGCTCATTATACCCCATTCCCACTATAGAACAGGAAGTAGGCTGGCTCATTATACCCCTTTCCCACTATAGAACAGGAAGTAGGCTGACTCATACTCCTTTCCCACTGAAGAGCAGGAAGTAGGCTGGCTCATTATACCCCTTTCCCACTGTAGAGCAGGAAGTAGGCTGGCTCATTATACCCCTTTCCCACTGTAGAGCAGGAAGTAGGCTGGCTCATTATACCCCTTTCCCACTGTAGAGCAGGAAGTAGGCTGGCTCATTATACCTCTTTCCCACTGTAGAGCAGGAAGTAGGCTGACTCATTATACCCCTTTCCCACGGTAGAGCTTGAACCAGGCTGGCTCATTATAACTATCCTCCACTGTAGAGCTGGAACCAGGATGATGAGCCACATTAAACCTCTGTGTGTGTGTGTGTGTGTGTGTGTTTGATTATACACAACTGTACACGGAAAGAGGTATTCAAAGTAAACCAGCCTAAGAAAGACCTAAGAACGGAGTCATTCCTGAACATGGGGTGAGCTCAGAAGTGCTCCTAACTCCACCTAAACTACATCCTGTCTCCCTAGATGGAGTGGGCGGTGGCTAACTCCCATAATGCCCTCTGTCACCTCCAGTGACACCACATCTGGGGGAAATGATTCAGTACGATAGAATCATTGGGGGTGCTGCCTGTCTGGCTGTGGGATTGGTAACAATGACCGCATGCATCAACCGATTCGATTTTAAATCAGGGCGACGAATGAGAAATGAGGCCATCAATCAACGGAGGAAAGGAGGATGTCCTGGTGAAAAGGTCTAATTGGATGATTGGGCCTCAAGAACGTACACTACACGAGTTAGAGCATGACACACCGCGCCTAATCCAGCTCGCTGAAGGGCAAAGGCACCATCGTCTGGATTCCATCTACATTTTCCTTTCATTTCGACTGAGAGAAAATAAAAGCAAATCAATAAACGAATGCTTCTTTTTCAACCAGAACACTTTTTTCTTTTACAACTTTTTTATTTTTTTACAAACACCAAACTCACCAAAACTATGTTTTCAATTAATTCAAGCATTAAAAAATGCTTGAATTTGATTGTAAGTCAAAATTGAAGGACTATAGCAGACCATTAAACCCGACCCTTCTGTGCTCCTTGTTCACCTTCACCATTTTGAAAAAGCAACATTTTGGTTATTTGTGTTGAGTTTTGTAGTCCCGTTCTAGTTCAGTTCTAAAACCGGAAAATGGTGCGAGGGACTTGTCTTTATCAAAAATGAAAGGACTACCTGCTTTACGGACTCCTGGTTCCGGGCGCAGTTGTTTCTTCGCCTTCGAGGATCATCAGAACTTTGCTGTTTTGCATGTTTTACCGAAGAGAAAACGGAGACGGAATGAACTGAGACGAACGAAATCGCGAGAAAGGGAAGGAGATCGGATTGATTTAGTCAATCTGCTGTATCATATCAAATAAAATCTTGTCTTTTTGAAATGAATCTGCGTCCTGTTTCCAGCCGGAGCCAGTTATCTGTGCATGTGCGCCCAATGCGAGGCTCGAGCCATGTGATCTCAACCAATACGACCACAGCATTCATTCCAGTCGCTGCCCGATTCTAAGAAATTGTATTTTTTAAGTTTGTCGTGACAGCACTTTAAAGTATGAACTTAACTATCTGCAGATTTATGGCCCCGGGGATGTACTCTCACAAAAAATAGCGGTCAATGAGGTCATTTCTGCTGTGTGTTTGAGGCTAACGGGATGCAGCAGGAAGCATGGGGCACAGGTCAAAATTTTGGTAGGGCCTGAAAAATGAATGAATATTTTTTTAGTTTTTTTTGTTACAGGCCTTCCATTTATGAAACTGCCATCCGCAGCAAATCGTCATCATTATCATGGTCATCATAAATTAATGAATAAGTGGAACGCGCTATGACACAGTTCTTCCATCTGCAAATGATATCTGGTTTGGGGTTCTGTTCTGATTCTTTTGGATTTAATGAAGCGGTAAGAACTGGCATTTCTTTCTGAATAATTCGTTGTTTGGTGTATTCAACCTTTTTTCCCCAAGTAAAACGTTTCTGGGCTGTAAGTACTTCCATTTATGTACTCGTATGGTTGCCTTGAGATACGCCCACAGCGGCACCAAAGTAAAGTGTACAATGCCGCCCTCTGATGGCTAAGTTTTACAACGACAGGTTATTTCCTTCAATTTACTATGAAAGAAAACGAAAAACTATACAAAATGACACGCTTGTTTCCCTGGAGCCGCTCGTTAATGCCTCCGTTTCTATACCGTGATACGTTTATTTTGGGGCATTAGGAATACTCATGTTGATGGTGCATTTTAAGTACTTTAAAATGGGAAATATAATGATAATACTAGTAATCGTGGTCCTGTGCATAAAAAGGCTCATGGACTACAGCCAGGTGCTAAAAGACCGAATATAAGATATGGACGAATTAACTGCTGTAGTATGCTAGTCCTACGGCTCAGCGATTGCGTATTTATTTATTTATTTGCTGACTCGTTTGTTTATAGCAGTGGTCATTTTCCAAGCACTGCTTTCGTCTGCTTATCCTCGAATGAAACAAAGCCTACGCATTACATGATTGACGCCAGCGTTAAATTCGCATAGACTATCAGGTTAAAAGCGCAAAATGTAAAAAAAAAAAAAATGCCGCAACATTAAGTACAGGTCCATAAAATGCGTGTGTATTTGTTTTTAAATATACAACTGAATACGACTCGATGTAGAAAGTGTGATAAGATTAAGAAGATTGTGAAGTCGTGAAAAAAAATCACTCATCAAAGTCCGTAAAACTATGCTTGATGATAATAACGTATTTTATTGTGGAATAAGCTATTGAAAATGTAATATAATATTTGATGCAGTCACGTCAAAGTAAGGTTTGAGGTTCCGCATATTTATTTATGATTATGTTTATAGTTTCAGCTGTCTAAAATGAAAATGATAAAATCATATTCGCACCCAAATGTGACCAAAGTGAAATGAACCCAATTTTTTTCTTTATTTTTATTTTTTTGTCAGTGAATACAGAATTATACATATCTAAAAGGGCATACTTTGAACTTGTTTGAAAAACTGGAAATTACAATGCCACGTGCACACACAACAGTGCAAGTATTTTTGTGGGTCTCTACTCACAGAACCAATGAGCGCAAAAAAAACTTGTGAATTCGCCCATAATCACACGTTTAAGCAGTTAATATATGTTTCATTTTAAACTGTATGTCTAAACAGAAGAGCAAAAAAAAAATTTTCTTTCTTTAAAATCAGCCCAAATACTGACATAAAGTGGAATGGAAGTGATCACCTCTACCGGGGATCTGTTTGCCTGTCTGTATGTCTCATGGGGTTCATTTATATAAAATGTTGGCTAACATATTTTTGGTGCACAACCCTGTAGAATGTTATGAATCATAAACACAACCATGTAGAATATCAAACATAAAAGCCAACATTCCCTTTACACCCTTCCCTAAATAATCTCCCGCAAGGATGGAGATTTTGCCATTATAAACATGTAGCCATAACCTTTTCTGAAATTTGGTTTAAGAACAATCGATTCTGACAATGCCGGTATTTGTAATTGTAAAACTTGCAGGAGACTAAAACGTGTTTAGTACGGGCAGAAAATATGTCATTAAAGTTATCAAGACAAATTAGACTAGTTTGCAAAAAAGATGACACGGTGGAAAAGGCGTTTTATTTTTTACACTTCAGTTAAGAGATATCTGATGTTGCAAATTAGACTTTTTGGCAATTGGCAGACGCTCTGTATATTTCATTTTTAGATTTTAAAGACCTAATGGATTGTAAACACACTAATATGATATGCATTCCTGTTTTTTTGTGACATTTTTAAAAATGCCTTAACTAAGCTAGTCTGGTGACCAGGTGTTCGTATTCAACTTCGATTCGTCAGCAGTCGTATCGAATTCACGTGCGCAATGCGTGAGATTATGCGAATCTCACGTGTACGTCGGTCACCGTTGACACCCGAGACCTTACTCCAGCTACCAAAACTCCCCGGCTGCCCTAAAAAAAAGTAAGGAAAACTTTTTTTTTAAATACAGAGTGCAGGGAATTGTTAGTTAACACCCTGGTGATTGCGATTTGGATGTGTGAACATGTGGGGGCTGTAGAAATCGGTCTCAGGCTATTAAGTTTCACAAGACGGCAAAAATCAAAGGGAGCTCCCATCCACCGAGGTGGGTCATCGCCGCAGCGGGGGGCCCCATTCCTGTCCAGTGCTGTCTGGCGTACTATTGACACAATCGTTCCCACTGAGAGAAAGAAAAAAGAAAACTAATTAAAAGTCTACAGACACACACGCAACTGCGAACTTGGAGGCAAAAGACAAAAGAACTTTGATAACCTTGCCATTCAGTCAAACTTGTTAAATGTCTGGACGCTTTGTTATTCAGTTGTTTCCGTTAACGTTGCCTGGCACTCACTTTCTATATTTGGCAGTGGCTTTTATATGTAACGTGACAAAACAATGAATATTTAAATTAACATTCATGTTAAACAGCAGCGACTTCAGCGTTTTGAAGTAAAGCATTGTAATTCTAATTCACATTTGGAACCAAGGCATTCATTTTAGTGTCATTTGAATGCACAAATCTGCAGGACAGTGTCCATTAATTGTTATAATGCAAAATATTATGTCTAAAAATATCCGAAGTCTGGTCTGGTTTTGCTCGTTTTTTAAAAAAATCGGTTTTTACCATAATTGTAGACAGAGAAATATATATATTGATACAGTGGGACCAACCATCACGTGTTTGTCACAAATATTTTCACAGTCACGTGCTAGGATTTAGCCCCCGAAAATTACAAAAACATATGTAACACTACCGTGTCTGTCAAACAAATCATTGCTGGTGTAAGTTCGCAGTGGTCAAAATTCCACCCTGGTTGCTTGTCTGGGTTGAAACTGAAAAAGAAATGTTTTATTTTTTAGAAACTTTAATTACGACATGATTTCATTTGTTATCTTTATTTGATTTAAAATAACATTTTTTACATGCCGTTTCACTTTACATAGGGTCAACATACTTATGTACATTTAAGTACATCAATATTTTATATATACAGGGTTAAATTCAGAATGGTGACATACCTTGTTCTTTTCAGAACAAGGAGAGTGATTTTGAGGAGGAGAATAATGGTAATAATTGAGGGCACCCCAAAAAATAGTTTCAAAAAGTGTATAAATGACACTAAAGATTTGCCAGTCTGTTGTCTATAATGTCAACTGAAGCCATATTGGGAAATACATTTTAATGTGGTTTATTACAGTAATGATGAACACACTTTTTTTTCCTAACACAAAAAGAGCTCTTTCCCAAAATATACATACACAGAGAAAATATTCAGAATAATTTACCATGGATATGTATAAACTGTACCTTAATTAATTTCTGCAGGGTGAATCAAAATATACGGTGAATGTTTAACTTGTTATATGGAAGCAATACAAAGTGTTCCAGAGGGTTACCTGTGGAACTTTATAAATAACTAAAAGGAGAAGCTATACTCAAATATAAAACAATATATTTGGTTTCTGAAATACAGCTATCTTGGTCATTCTACAGTCTCTATTAAATATACTGACTTAGTAATTACTTCAGTGAAATAGATATTTACAGTAATAAAAAAAAAATCACAGTAATAAAAAGGAGACATATGTGTGCGCGCATACACACACACACACACACCCACACACACACACGCACGTTGGCTGGGATCTGAGGACCACATCAAACCCCTGTAAGATCTATATAGTTGCCCACAGACCATAGTGAAGTAGTCTAACAGGTCAGGTCGCTGAATCGGACAGCCGCGGGGAGACGTTTCACAGGAAGTGTACTCCTGCAGGAAGCCACGCAGTCCTGCTCCCTCGTCCCCATCATTCACGCTATGCAGGGAACGGCCGCGTGCTAGCCACGTACGGCTAGCTGTCACCCACTCGGCGTTCTCCAGCTAATGAGCGCAGTCTTGGGCTGTGAAAGCTTTCCTTGCTCCAGATTGTCCTTCGCGCCGGCGGTTTGGATGTGACCCCGCCGGTCCTCCGGTGAGCGCTGATTGTCATCGTTCGCAAGTCGGGAAACCTCGCGCTGACGTGGAAAGGGAGTACCCAGTCTGAAGAGCGTCCGCAGGGTGCCGAGCGCCGTTCTCCGAAAAATGGCGTTTCGGTGGAACCCCAGTCACTTCTATTCACGTGTATATCCGAGAAGCTGGAAAGGCCGTGAAGCTTCTGCCGTGTTGCTGGATGTGCCCAGCATGCAAAAGTCAACAGACCTCAATGTGTTGACACGTAGATGCCGACGTGCCTTTCTGCATACCTTACAGAGTAGGTTTGCAGCTGCAGGCTTGAGCAATAAACTTAACCTGAAGTACTTCAACGGACAACTAAATTTGTAGCGCGAATATAAAATGTCGACTGTGTAACCACTGTGGATGGTGACGTATTGTAAGCAAACATACAAACATTGAGGATTCGTGCATCCAGTCTTATCCACAAAGGGCTGTTGTTGGGCACAAGCTTTTATTCTAGCCCAGCACTAAACACCTTATTCAGCAAGTTAAGATCTTGATGAATCAGGTGTTGCAGTTCTGGGTGAGAACAGCAGCCTGCACCCACACTGGCCCCGCCTACAGTAAAGACTGGTCATTTCGGTGATGAACAGTGTAAGTCCCTGGTATTCTTCAGAGAACAGACCTAGGTACCCTATGAAGGCAAAGACTGGAGCGGAATTTGAGAAGTAGGGTATCGTTAAAGCGAAACAGGAATGTAATCTTGGGGGGGGTGGGTGTCTCCTCTATAGCACCCTGAAACAGGCCCCTCTACTCCTTCTTGATGTTCCTCAGCAGGGAGTCGGTGGGCCCGTGCCCCTGGCCCCCCCTGCCCTTCTTGCCCTGGTGGGTCTTGACGTGCTTGGCCAGGTGGTCGCTCCTCATGAACCTCTTGCCGCACTGCTGGCAGCCGAAGCGCTTCTCGCCCGTGTGCGTGCGCAGGTGGCGCTGCAGCTCGTCGGAGCGCGTGAAGCTCTTGCCGCAGAAGAGCCAGTTGCAGACGAAGGGCCGCTCGCCCGCGTGCCAGCGCAGGTGCGCCTTCAGGTGCGACGTCTTCTTGTACACCTTGCCGCACTCGGGCACGTGGCAGATGTGCAGCCGCTTCTTGCCGGGCTCCTCGGGGAGCTGGGCTGCTCCCCCGCCGCCGCCCGCGGAGGAGGAGGCCTGGCAGTTGGGGCAGCGGCACCTCCGGCACCGGCGGGTGGAGCTCAGCAGGCCCTTGGACGAGCCCTGGAGGAGGGCGGCGATCTGCGGCTGGTGACCCAGGACCAGCTGCCGGCCCAGGGCGAAGGGGTGGCCGGGCCCGCCCCCGCCGGTCTGGGGGAGGCTCCACCACTGGTGCCCCTCCTCCATGGGGTGGTGGTGGCGGGCGGAGGAGTTCTGGAGGAAGCTGGGGAAGTTCTGGCCCATCCCGCCGTGCTGGGGGTGGTAGTAGGACCCCCCCGCCTGCACCTGGGAGGAGAGCACCTTGACGGGGGAGAGCTCGAAGGAGTAGGGGGCCGGGGGCTCGGCGGGGGGCGTGAGGGGCAGCTCGTGGTGGTGGTGGTGATGGTGGTGGTGGTGGTGGTGCGAGTGGCCGCCCGGGCCGGCCTGCGGGTGACCCGGCGGGAACTGGACCTTGGGCGCCGCCAGCGCCATCTGGTGGGCACCCAGCCCGGAGCCGCCGGCCGCCGTCACCTCGCCGCCCCACAGCGGGAACATGCCCGGGGCCGAGCCCACCGCCCCCTCATACGGCAGCGGGGCCCCCTCCGACCCCCCCACGCCGCCCGCCTGCCGGGGCTGCCCGCACGCCGAAGCGGCCAGAAATGAGAGAGGGTGCGAGCCGCTGTCCGGAGACGAGCTGGGCGTCCGGTCCTGCCAGACAGACGCGAAACAGAGGGTCAGGGACACGCACCACACATTGGAAAAATTGATGTTTTAAAGACAGGACTTATTTTTGTGTTATTTTACTATACAAGTCCCAATAATAATTGTTGACAGTCTGCGCAATTTACAACCACGAATTATGTATGATTATGTTCAGTCAGGTAATGGAAATTAATAATTATTCACGTTTTAAAACAACAAATACTTTGCGACAACCCTCTTGTGTCAAGTAAAGCTATAGACAGATGAAGTATGTGTAAAATTTCACCTAACTCAAATCCGGCTCAACTGAAGTTGGCGGGTGATTCATTGGGGCATAACATGAAGTAACAAAGTTAGTTTCCCTTTTCGTGATTTCCGGTAGACTCGTGCGCGTGATCAAACGTTATATTCTTTGGAACTCTGGAATGCTTTCAGAAAATTTTTCATTTGTGCGTAAATGACCATTAAATTTTTTTAATGATTGTTACATTTTATGTGTTTTCCACAATTTGTTTTTCAGTTTCATAGGTCTGTTAATTACAAAAAGACAATTTTGCGAGTATGAGTATACATACTAATTTACTTTTGACACCAATAACATTTCCTCGGCATGTATCTTGCAGTGTGACAAATAGCCTACACAGTTAATTCTCTTAACAGATACCATTTGGTCCCACATTCCAGAATGAGACCAAATGTCATCTGTTAATTGTTGAATTAACACTGTTGGAGTTGAATTAACACTGGACATTTTAATGTGTGGCCGATTTATAGTACGCTACTTTCTGCTGATCAACAGTTCAGTTTAGAGTATTTTCCCCTTGCCACCAGGTTCAATTAAAGTTATAGAGTAGGCTATTATGGTATGATAACTAACAATAAAATGTGCCCAGTAGCCTTATTGATAACTGTAAATGATAAATACCCTTATTGAATCACTAACCTGTAAGAAGGCGTGCAGAAAATGATCCGTCCTGGGCAACGTCAGTGCAGCCATGCGCGTGCCTTAGTGCGTTCTTTCTACTCTCACCTGCAACACTGAACGCAAGCTCTACCGCGACAGAAAACGACCGAATGATCAAGTCATTGGGTCCGCGAAAGGCCTGCCACAGAAACACGCAGTTTTCACAGAGAGATACGATAAGAAGGTGAAGAATACAGCGGTAATCCGGTTAAATTGTACGCTTCTTAAATCCGGAGGTCAGTGCCTGTCGTCTCCCTATTTCGCATGCCTTGGCGCTTTGTACTCGCACAAACTTTCTTGGCTGCGCTCCTTCTGATAACCAAAGGCTTTCAAACACCGTGTCCTTCTTTTGAAGTGGAGGGAGAGCCAATCGCTGCACGTCTCTGGGACCATTTCAAAGGCGGACGGATCGCATCTTCCGCATAGTGAGAAGACCCCCCTGCGCGCGGTCTCTTATGTATGTATTGAGAGAGACAGTGAAGGGGGGTTGCATGTAGGGCGGGAGTTTTATGAAGACTGAGGCGACGAGGGGGGTAGATGTGAGGGGGTAACTAGGGATTAAGCTGATAATAGGACAATGAACATATTTTATATTTTTTTTTAAACCCCACCCATTAGTTTGTTTGAAAGGCCTGGACACTTATTTTTGTACTTGCCACAAATCGGTACATGTACACAGACTGTAGTTATAGAAGTCACTTTCTTTCTGAAACAGCGTATTAGACCATTTGCACAAAGTCACTCGTTAAATGTATTCTTATAAATGAACAGTGGCTATGCCATCTGAAAATACATAGCGTATGCTATGCTACTTTTATTCACGTATTTTTCAGTTAACATTTTCTGAAATCTTAATCCTTTTTTTATCCGGAGTTATTTTCATGCCAATGATATTTCACATGAAATCGAAACAAGTACGTTGTCTGAGTGCAGAGACTTTCGCTTTTTTCTCCTTGCCTGATGGCATTACGCTGGCATATAGGCTAATGGTGCTGTTGCCTTGGCACGGTAAATTGCTATTCAAAGACGGTATCATCATAATATTGCCTACCCGCGCATCCGAGTCAATGACTGCTTTAAGTTCAAAAACATATTTTCTGTCAGTATTTGGTCATTATTATTATTGTTACATATTCTCTGAACAACCAGTTGTATTTTGCTCAAGGCTACTGCCAATCTGCACTTGACATACAAGCCTGTGACGAGTTGATACGTAGTGCTATCACTTTTCCGCGGCTCACCCATTTGGGTGGTTTTCCATACTAATTGAATAAATCCGGATCAAAGCATCCGGCTTCTGTTAACTGCCTCGTCAAATCAGCAACCCGGTGCTGTCACATTCTCACACTTAGAGGAGTTCGAGTTAAGGCCGTTCTGATCCTATCGCATTCAATGCAAACGAAGGCGAAACAGTGTCTGTCTTTCCGAGGACGTCCAGAACAGTGGCGGTGTCATTGACATTGAAATTAGGCAGTAATGTCACACCGCGCGCAGTAGGAGTTATTTGTGCATTGACCACTTGTCTCAGGATTAAAGTATCATAATCCCGTGTTGCTGTCACGTGACGGGTCAAAACCCTGTTCTTACTGAATGTAAAGAATTCCAATAAATTGCTGAGAGAGAAACAGGAGAAAACGTTCATTAAATAAGATCACTTTAGATGGACGAGTACAGTTACTTCAGAGGAAAAAAGGTCATTTATTTAAAGGATGCCCTCGTTAATTAAAAACTAAATAAAACATAAAAGCCCACACATCGATATTAGCAATTGGTTTGTTGCAATCCAAATGAGGCAACAATTAGGTTCTGGGACAAAAGTTAGTTTTTGCCCCTGAATATAGCCTTTATTTGTGTTTGCCCTGTGGCTATTTTGCCGAAAATGTGCTATATGTGAACAAAACCTACGTTGTGCATTCAGCACCCCTCAAAGTCGGGCCTGGTCATTTTTCTCTCGAGTATTTTTTTCTTCTTAAATTCACATCTGACTTTCAAAACCGACTTGGATAATGGTGTCTAAGAGAGATTCTCAACCTTTTTGTAGACCTATAGCAAACACACCAGGGGCTTTGAAGTTATTTTAGTAGGCAATTATTTTATTAACGGGCTACTTCAAAGCCTTAGCATGTAGTGTAACTCTTAAGAGCGTACTATATGCGGATTCAATTGTGAATGCCATTCACTTTTCACAGGAACATGAATGCATTGGAGTGGGAGGACATCTAAAGCCTAATACTAAAGGACCATTGAAATTAGAATAGTTGTTGCAAATTTAATTAGATTAGCGTTTCATGTTACAATTAAAATATAACATGAATAGGGCCAAAACTAATTGTAGCTTGAAATTAATTTGTGATTTGTGGGAGTCTATTTATTTGGAAATTAACCTCAGGAAAGATGTGTAACTGGCCCAATCAAGCATACCCACCAAGTGTATACCCATCTGCAGCAGAGTTATGGGTGATTGATAGGTCCTGTCCTTCACTTTTCCCTTGTTAGCTTCTTAGAGCAACGTGCTATTAGCAATATTTTTTTTTTTAACTTACACTAAAAAGTACCTCGCAGAACTAAGTGTAACTTTTAAAGTTGAGCTTTTTTACATTTATCTTCTGATCCTTCTGGTCAAGTCTGGCTTATTTAGGGTGTCAAAGCACTTCCTTTAAAGGGGAACACTGGTGGGTGGGTGGGGGTGCCTCACTGACGGAAAAGGAAAACAGACAGCAGTAATCAGGGCCACCGCTCCCAAACAGCTGGCTCGGCCATATGTCTCCCCACACAAAGACCATTGATTTCCAAAGATGGCAGCGTCTGAGGAAGGTGGGGCGGGATAGCGCCGTGCCACTTCAGGACCCCAATTAGCCATTAAAGCGCAATAATGGGCTGGTTAAGAAGCCAAGATGTTATGCAGCGGCTGCAACAAACCGCTTTTGGCAACCCGGATGTTTTGGCCCGAAGGCGTAAAATGACCGAAGGACTGGGAGGCCCAGTCACATAGCACGAGTCAGGGTCACCACATCTGCTCGGAAACTCTTCAAGATCACCACACACTTTTTAAAAAATTATTTTGAGTAAGCCGCACACTGCCACCGAATATGGTCCGGTTAATTTTTTTAGCCATCAAACATTTTAAGCTTGTTTTTTTTTTACAAAGACACACCGAAAGGCATAATTTGCATGAAATGGCATAATTTTGTGGTTTCAAGTAACAGTAAAAGTAAAATTTGAATAGGAAGATAGTCTGGATGCACCCTTCAAAAAATGTAACCTTGAAATCAGCAAAAGAATACCAAGTTAAACAAAAAAGGAAATAAGTGTGTAAAATATTATGAGTGAAATCTTAAAAGAAGAAAATGAGACAGATACAGAATACTAAGGTAGTAATTAAAAGGCAGTTATTTTATGTGAATTTATGTAATACTATTTCTAGAGAAATAAGGAGACCATAGCAGAAACTTTCAGAGTAACAACTGGAACAATATTTCAAACAAGCAGCTGACTATATTATTGCCTGTGCATGGGAATTTAAAAGGCATACATCAGAAAACAAAAGCAGATGAAAGAGTGAGAAAAGAGCACTGGCCAGTGCTGGGTATGTGACCTCCCCCCCCCCCCCAATGCGGCACTTTACCAGACGCTAGCAAACAAGTACCGGCACCCAGAACCCCTGGTGCGCCTCACGCAGGTTTCAGCCCCGAATTCTCCCTCAGTCGCTCTGCGGTTTCACCGTGTCCCTGCGCACGGCCGAATCACTTCCTAAAACTGTCACCGGCGTAGTGTCGTCATGTCACATGATTGCTGGTGATTGCTCCCTCCGAGCCTCTGGTGGGCTTTAATCATGTCTGGGTTCCTGCTCAGTGACCTCAGTGGTCTGTGTACACTCCCTGCAGACCCAGAGCATGCAGTGCACATGCTCAGTGCAGAGTTCAGCTCCTACTTGGCTTCCTCTCTACCCGGACACCTTCCACGGCTCCTGTACTGACCCATGCAGCAGTCGTCATGCAAGTGGAGAGCATCATGCTGAACAATGTATCATTTTTGGGTTTTGGGTCAACATGTATACACTTCAGTACAATTTTGTACTGCAGATTACAGTTTTTGTTTACCCTATGGATTGAGCTATTTCTGCCATAATGGGTGATTTTATATGACCAGAAACATTTTTAAGTTTACATATTTTAATGCCTGAGACCTGTTTGTGTCCAGTTGGCCTCTACAAATGGGCTATAGCAGCATTTTAATGGACAAATTCAATGAAATTGCTGGTTGGGTGCACTTTTCTGGTGATTGGTTGAAATTTTTTTACTGTTGATGTAGCAGGGATTTAATTAACTAAAAGGTAGAGAGCACTGAAACAAACTCACAAGAAGCAAAACCAGAACATATAATTTCAGGTTTTACCTGATGCTTTTTTTTGTCAAAAAGGCTCTTAAATAAGGAAATACTCTTTGTCATGTCTTCTTAATACAGGATACATCAGATTAAACACCTGAAATTACTTTTTTTTTTAAACACACAAAAACTAATGTTACGAAAAACCATATGCTATGATATGGGAATTCTAAAACTTGTTATCTTCAATCTAGACAATCTGAAAATAGAATCTTGTCATTCAAAACTCTTGAAATCAAAACAAATGTGTTTTATCTCTTTCAATGAAAAAGTGTGTTTCCAGGATAATAAGCTATGAATTTCTTGTGCTCTTTAATGTAAAATTACAAAGGTGGCAAGCCCAAAAACAGAGCAGGTTTAGCAAAAAATCTTCGTTAAAAAGAGGTTACAAATGAGCACAAAGGCAAGAAAAAAGAGAAGCCAGGTAGCTCTATAGGACTATATGAAGCACTCTCCGTCTCCTTTGGTGGGTTTTTATTATTGAACAGAAGTTGTTAATTACCCTGATTCTCATTTCCTGTCCCTCTACCCCCCCCATCCCCCCCCCCCAACCCCGTGCTCCCCGCACCCCCTCCTTACTGACTCCCTCCCTGATGAGAGCCTTTGAAGTGCTAACAACTCTCTCCTCACTTTGAACTGAGCAAACAATGCTCCTGTGGTTCTGCCTGTCTTCCCCGCGCTACCCCGACTCATTTAAATACACCTGGATTCGCCTTCCGCGATTTTTCCAGGGGAAAACCGCAGATCCCAGGGATAATTAAACAGGAACGAGAGAGAGAGAGAGAGAGGGAGGGAGAGAGAGAGAGAGAGAGAGAGAGAGAGAGAGAGAGAACCCGCTGCCACTCCAGTTCCCGTCCTCAGCCCAGGACCGCCGGGGGTAATAGAAACTTAATAAATAATAATAAAAAAACTTTGCTTTTACATTTACAGGGGGTTTTTTTTTTCTTCAGAACCGCTCAACCGCTTGCCGTGCCCAAACCGAAGCCGGTACGATCAAACCAACGAATCACAACGGCGGCTCTGACAGGGGGAAGAGGCCCCACTCCAACCCTCTCTTACACGCACACCAGTCAAAATACACAGAAATGAATCCGTCCAGGTCCGGTAAGAATCCTTTTCTAAAACCCACGGCGGAACCTTTTTTTTGGAGGCCTCGTGTAGCGGGGGAGCCCGGCCCTCTCTGGTCACAGTCAGCCCCTGTGATGGGGAAGCGGCTCCGTTCGCTGCGGGCTCGATGCGCGGCTCTGGATAGCGGCTCTGGATAGCGGCTCTGGATAGCGGCTCTGGATAGCGGCTCTGGATAGCGGCTCTGGATAGCGGCTCTGGATAGCGGCTCTGGATAGCGGCTCTCGATGCGCGGCTCTGGATAGCGGCTCTGGATAGCGGCTCTCGATGCGCGGCTCTCGATAGCGGCATGCTGGGAAGCAATGGGGGGAAGGTGCAGATCTACAGCAGAGGGCTTCCTCCTTACGGCGCCCGGAGGGGGGCTGTTAAACTGAATTTCCCCTGAAGATCCCCAGCTGGCCAGGCCATCTGCACACTAAAAAAGGCCGACCGCATGGAGGACGGGGCTCCTTTAACTGGTGGCCGTGCCGTAAAGCTGATTTCACGCTCGGGCTTTGACTAAGTGACCCCCCGCAATTGATCCCAGAGGCTGGAGCCTCAGATTTTACGCTCCCCCCACCCACCCCCCCACCCCCGCCCCCACCCCAATAACCATGCCCAACATGGCGATTGAGAACAAAACAGGAGACATGCAAGCACACGGGCGCCTGCTGCTCCCCCCCACACCCCCGCGTCCCGTCAGACATGCGCCGTGGCCCCCCCGCCCGCCGCGCCGCCGCGGTGACGCGTCAGACCCGCCGACTCGGAGGCCACGCGGCCAGACCGCGTTCTCCGGTTTCAAAGACGCGCGTTTTCTGTCCCGTGTGTCCGTCCAGTAATAATTTTTCCAGGAGAAAATTCTAAGATCTGTTTTGACGTTTATGGTCTTGTTTGAGGCCCAGTGTGCAGACAGCCCTTTCCCGCTTTGAGCAGGTGATCACACGCGGGCGGGCCCTGCCGGCGGACGCCCAGGATGGCGGTAACGCGTGACTTTGGGCCGCGACGCCGCGAGCGGCGGGGGGATTTCAGCCGGCAGGGCATCCCCTGCCTCACCCCTCGGGGGCGGCTCTTCTGGCGGACGGGGTGCGTGTGGGGCGTGTGGGGCGTGTAGTCTGCCAACGCCAATCACGTGGCGCTCCGGCGCTGAAGCTGAACCGCTCCTCAGACGAGCTGCAGCGCGGCAAAGAAGCAGCAGCTGACTGCTGGTACTGCTGGAGGATGTGTGTGAAGCTTTGAATGATGGAGGATGATTCAAACCTGAGGGGGGAAATGGGGGTAAAAAGTGGAGGCAGTGGTGGCTCTTGTGCTTGGTCGTTGGGGAGGAGATATCATCGGATTGCTTGGTCCCTCCAAAATGGGACTCATTTGAGAGGCTCAATCAGTAAACCCTGCAAGCTAAACAATGTCTGGAAAAAAAATGCAAAAAACACTGTGTTCCTGTGATTTTGTTAGGTTGCAAACATGTCCTAGTGATGTTTCCCTGTGAGAAAGTGTGACCTGAACCTATTTACAGCATAGACGTTGTAGCAGAAGAGCTAGAAGTTGGTTTGAGGATGGTTACAAAGAAATGCTGAAGAAAAAGTTGCTAAATTGTTCATTTTCACCAAAAACTTGCATGGCCTTTCTGCAATCCTGTTAATAGGTTGTAATAATATTCTATGCTAGCTGGAATGGCATTCACCATATGGGCAATCTGAGCCCTTAAGCTATAAGACATCAATAATTAAGAGGCTGTCTATGTAATTAGCCAAGTATGACCAAGAATTCATAGCGACAGGACACATTTCCTCCCAGCTGGGTAGGGTGGGTTTTTAAGTCAACCAGGTTTCCATGGCATTAGTGGCCCCAGTGATAACACTCACTGAATAGGAGCTAGCAAAGCAAGGGTGGGTAGCCTTGTGGTGATGCCACAACACAGGCCAATTGCAGGTACTGAAATGGTGTCGCCTCGTGGTCTGGTATTGAATCCAGACTGCGGCCAGCAGCCCCCACGAGGCGGCACGGGACTGGCTCTAGCGTCACCCAGGGATGGGAGGGTTTTAGTTGGCTGGGGAGAAAAGGGGAGATTAAAAATGCTCTCACTGCTGGATGGCTCATTCAGTTAATGCCCCGCGCTGTGGCACCTGGAGAAGCCCCGCAGTTTTGGATCGAATTTGAATGCCGACTTTGGCCGGTCGCTCCACAGGGGCCACGTGCAAGTGCCGATTACGTCACCCAGGGTATGGGAGGGTTCAGCCAGTCAGGGCCCATGTTTCAGTGCTATTTTTTAGCAACCCTCTCTGGTCACTGGCACCCGTGGACCACACGTTTAAAGCCGCATATGAAAGGTCCTCCCCTGACTCCACACTGTGCGGGCTTAGCTTAGCCTGCGGGGTGCAAGCAAGCAGCTGGTGACACCATGTGTTTCAGAGAAGAACCGCGGATGTCTACACTCTCCCAAATCAGCAGTGGGGTTCAGATGTGGCCGTATAACTGGCCAATCCAAATTACGGTGGGGATTCGATACGTACAGCCCCATGTTGGGTGCCAAATTTTTAAGAAAAATAAAAATACACGGTATCACCTGATTCACGCCTCAAGTTTACCCTGTGAATGAATCCACCGCTGATACCTCATTCTGGCCAGCTCCATTCCAGATGGCTCAGTCAGCGACAAAGTTAGTTTGAAATCTATTCTCTGAGCGGCAGTTATTAGGGACAGCAGTCCTTGAATACCATAAGCACAGGTCAACTCATAACTAATATGAAGATATTTAAATTTAAACCATCTAAATATTATAATTTGATTAATATTCATGAGAGGGGTGGGGGTGGGGGGGGTAGGCCTAACACTGTGATCCGAATGTGTAAACGCACTCCCAGCCGAGCGGCTTTACCGGTGCACTGTGGGTAGAAGCGAGTCGCACGCAGGCGCACGTACCTGCGCTTGTCAGAGAAAACTTTTATCGATATCCGAGGCGCTTGAAGTTTGTTTGCATTTTGTTTTTCACCACTCTTAACAGCTTCAGAAGCCAGATCACAGGAGCCCGTGATCAAAGCGCCCCGCGGTTAGCTCTGGAAACACGGGAGCAATGCGCAGCGCTTTGATACGCCACATCAATATTTCAATTCAACAATCGCTTGACATGCACCCCCCTTCTCCCTGAGACGAAAGGAGAGCGAGAGAGAGAGAGAGATGGAGAGAGAGAGATGGAGAGGGGGATGTTGAGGGAGCAGCAGTGGGAAAGGAGCTGCTCGGCGGAAATGGCGTGCTCGTCTCGCTTGTTCCCGTGCAATCTGCCCCGGCTCGTTCCGCCATGCCCACAGGCCATTTCCCTCTTTGAACCCGAACCGTGTTTCTGTCTGGCGAAGGGCGTAATCCTCCACCAGTCAAACACATCCTGCGCCTGGAATCATTCTGGGAGGAGGAAAAAATACTCATGTAAAAAATGTAAACATTTGGAACAAACCGTTTGTTTTGTTTTGTTTCGTGGCAGGCTAATGCTAAGAACTCCCCCTTAATTCTTACTAAAACCTCTTTAAACTCACCGTCAAAAGCGAGTTATGTCATTGCGAAGCCCTTGTGAATGTTGCCGGCGTTAAGTGAGTTGTCAGAGTTGAAATGCGTATACTAGAGCTGCTCCTTCAGTGAATCCACACCTCCACCTGACTGAAGGTACTCGGCCCCAGGTTCGGGCTATGGTGTCTGCAGGTATTTGGTCCAACCATGTACTACACCACCTGATTTCACTAATGAACCAAAACAATCAGCGAAATCAAGTGGTGTAGCGTACGGTTGGAGCAGACGCCCGGAGACACGGCGGCCAGTTGGATCTGGAGTTGAGTAGCGCTGATATTTAAATGCAGGCGAGTGAGTGGGATAACAGACTCACTTGAGAAGCTGAGCACATACGAAATGAAAGCATTCAAGGACACAGGAAAGAAATTGATTTACTGTTCGCTGCAGTTGTGCCAGATGGTCGATTTTAGACAGCCCGTTTTTACTTGAATTATTTTTTGAAAACAGAGTCTCCCATTTCAGTCCTTTTGTGTGACAAGAGCATGTTTTGAACATTAAAGCATATAAACTGTGGTTATGTGGTTGTGGTTAGCAGTAAAATTGAAATTGAAACCCATAGAAATTGATGTCGGGGCATAAATTCGGAAATACAGACGTGACTACTTCCAAAATTGATAAAGGTTAGTAAGCTGCGGTTGAGAGAGACTGTGATGTGTCTACTTACATGATGCAAACTAGACAAATCGGATGCAAACAAATCATGTAAAGCAATGGAGTTGTCCGGTTCGGGTTTTTCTCCAACGCGTAAGACGTCAGAGTCTGTTCTGACATCGTTTTATTACCTCTGAGTTGACATAATAAACCAAATATATCAATTCCTCGAGAAAGAAAAGATTCATAGATATGAGGAGGACCGGCTGTTGATCCGCTAAAGGGTTTATTTAGTGAATCATCTTTGGCTGTAACTCAGTACCGCTAAGCACCAAATCAGTGTTGCTCGGTTTGTGAGGACACCTGCCATGAGCACAAGCAGGCCTCTAAAGTCCCACGTTTGAGCCTAGCCTGGGCCCTAAAATGTCGGGTCTCAGGTTTTAGCTTGGCCTGGGCTCTATAGTCTCCGGTTTAAGCCTGGTCTGGCCCCTAAAGTCTCACAGTGTGACCTTCAGGGAGGAAAACAGTTGCTGCCTTGCAAGCGAGCGTATGCACTCCATTGTGAATGGAAGCTGGAAGCTGCTATCACCTGATGAAACAGAATACATTTACTTATATCAAATGTAACACTAAATCAAAGCAAAGGTTTCTTTAGCCAATACTTAGATAAAACTTAGAGGTCAGTTTTTAGTCCAGCGACACAGTTGCTCAACTGAAATCACAGAATGTTCATGGATGACACTGAAATAGATTATAGTAGCTAGTTTGCCAGCTAGCTGCAAGTGTGCCATTGTAACCATTCACAATACAAATTACTTATTATATGATACATATTAACATTGGTAACTTTGAAAGTCAGCTACTTCCTGTGTTAGATTGTATCTCAGTCTTAACACATTCTATTTGTAGTTTAGCATTTTATATCCCAAAGAAACCAGGAGATGTCTTCACTTGAACTGAGTGCCATCTCTCCGTGCAGTGAAGGTAATATTATATCTGACATCATTGTTCCAAAGAAATTAGGCCTCAATTTTAATGATACACACATTAATATTTATATTAATTTGATACTGCGCGTCTCAAAATTTTTAAATGTATGATAAACACTGTAACTGATCATTTGTGATTCCAAATCTATTTAGTCATTCCCTTGATTCTGCATTTAAAATGGATGATTACTAGTTTACTGGGAAAATGAGATTTATAGGTGTATAATTTATTCATATGGCTTGAGATGCAAAAGCATAAAGCAGACTAATATTTCACAGTGACTGTCACAATGCGCTAATGCACTAATGCCACAGTATATGAATAATACAGAAAGCCAGAGCAGAAACAACAGAAAATCCAACAATGCAATTATTAATCGCGTCTGTTCACCGCGAACACACACGCAGAGATTTGTACGAAAGGAAATAATTAGCGTAAACACTCGACAGGGTTATTTTACAAACCATCGAGTTCGTCTGGGTATTCTGCCACATTTGGGCCCTTGCCAGTGTGTTTTAACAGCTCTCCGGCGCGAATGTGAGTGACTCTGACGTGTCAAACTGACAGAGGCTTGTGATGTAATCGGTTGTGCGCCGGCAGGGCTGATCCGCGCTCTGTGCCGTGGCTCGGTGGCGGCGGCGCCTGGGGCATTCTGGCACCACAGCTTCAGCTTCAGGGCCACGTGCGCGGATCGCTGAAGCTGGCTCCCGCCGTTTCCGCCGTGTCGGTGGAGCGGGGATGAGGGATGCAGGTTGAAATCGGTGGAAGGTTAATGTTGCGCAGTACATCTTGAGGCTGGATTGTACCGGCCCCGTGCTCTAGTCTGGGGGCCAGAGCTCTTTCGGTTTTCCACTGAAGGGCCTGTATTAATAAAGCATCTGAGCAAAACCGATCCCACAGATCACCAGTCCTACTGGGATATGTTTTATGAATATGTGCCCACTGCTCTTTGGTTCCCAGAGTCATGTCGGTTCACTTTAGGCCAGAAAAATTCAAGTTGCAAAAAAGGCTTAGCATGCCCTGGACCAGTGTGACAGGAACACCGGATGCTGGTGCTGGAGAGTCACTGAGTCTTGGAATAACTCACCATGACTCAGTGATATCAGAGACCCTTGAAGTGTACTAGACCAGGGCTTGACACGTTCCATGATTCATTGTTGACTGTAGATAGAGTGGTGAACACAGATGGACTGAGTGCCCTTTTTGAATCATTAAGTTTTCTTTGCTTTGTACCTCCGCAGTAATCTTTATAGTTTTGGCTTTTTATCAGGCGGCGTGCTTCTTTGTTTGGTTTTCGCTTAATCAGTGTAGATCCCTAGACTGTCAAATACTTTTCTGGCTGTGTACACAAAGTGTATATGACAATTCAATTAAGCATCAATATTAAAATGATCAGTACGTCTGGGCAACCAAATATTTTGGTCATTGGTCAGTCTCTCTGTCTAATATTACTCTGTAGCATTTGGGCGCCCACGTTTGCGTGGGGTGCAAATTCGGATTTGCGTCTGTCGCCACACACTGTGGGCATGGCATGCTGAACGGTGACCCAACAGCCGAGCAGAAGCAGAATAGCAAAGACTCTGAGAACACGCATGCCTGACTTTCACTGCTTTCATCTTAACCTCATCCTGCAATCTGCACTTCAGCATGGTAGTCGATGGCGACTGATCAAATATTCATAGAGAAAAGTCCTCCCGATTCCTAGTCAGCAAAAGTTTTTATATTTATGCAGTTATTGTGGTATTGAGGCCTATAACTTTCTTCCCTACATAAACACATATGTATCCACAGTAAAAGTGGTAATGTAGGCTATGTGATAGTACGTGTACTATGTAAATGTGATAAATAATAGTCCTTTTATAATGCCAGAAATTCCTTGATGGGCAATTATAATACACAGACTAAATCATAAATAATTGGTTTGGGTATTGCAGTTATCACACAAAAATCAATAATATAGATTGTGAAAAATACTAATACAATTTGTGTTCTAATGTAGCCTGCTGCCATCTACAACATCATGCAGATTATGATGTTTACTAAATGTTTAGCTTTTTCCTAAAAACTACTCTTCAGCCTGTATTTACTGCGATCATTTGCTGCTGCTAGTTACCAAGAGAGGCAAACTTTGATATACTTATTCATGCAAACCAGCAATATACTACCAGAATTACACCAAGGTAGCTCAAAAACCATTTAAGCCAGACTTTGACTGCATTGTTGTATGATCGGGGTGAATGTCAACATTGCATAGTTTCTTTTTAGCCAACACAGAAAATCAACTTCCATGATACATTGTAAATATAGGGCTATGTCAAACTGCCACTTTTATGCAAAAAGTTAGGACATGTTTGCGGTTGAACAAAATCATGAGCCTAACCTGCATTCTGATAATAAGTTTAAGGGACATTTTACGGAAGAAATTAAACATGCATTCAGAAACCTAATGAGGAGTTTATTGCTTAACCTTACACAGTAAATTGCCCAGTGCTGAATTCAACTGGCACACAGTGGGCTTCTTATGGATCCAATAGGGACCATGTATTCTGTACGAGTTGATTTGAATATTGAAAATAATAATAATAATAATAATAATAATAATAATAATAAAAATAAAACTGGTTATCGCTTTTTATGTAGGCCAATTGTTTGCCATATAGCACAATCAGTGCAATATGAGCATGCTCATTTTTATTATTCATGGCATGCATAGCCTAGCTATTTCTGACATAATGCATTTTAAGAGGTTAAATAATTTCTCTAAACATGAAAACCACGTAATAGAGAAAGATTAACAGCTTCTCATAATTCTGGGATTGCAATTGTGGTCGGAACAAAAAACAGGATACAAAGGGGAGCCCATGACCAAGTTTGGGATACCTCTGGCCTTGCCTACAGGCCTAGACACGACCTATAATCCCGTGCCGAATTAATATAGACACCTGCGCGCCGCGGTGATCTGAAATGAGAAGGAACAAATTTAAACCGGACCCATTTTGAAACGGATCGTTGGAGTATAAGATACACAACGTAGCTAAGTTAAATAGGCCTACTCCACAACCATACACAAGCTGACTGCCAGCTATAGTTACTTACATAAACATGATCTGTCACGTCTTCGCTCGTCAAGTAATTTCCGTCGAAAACATGACATCGTGCTAGTTTATTGATAAATATGTTACCTATATAAATAAGGTATATTATGAGAATAAATATGTTTGCAATGAATAAGCAATGGTGCACCTAAAAACACAAACAAAAGCTTTATTATTATGCAAAATTAAAGGAAGTCAATCTATTGATGTTGCCTTACTAATTGTATGGCGTGGGACTCAAAAGCAGATGTTGCATTTCAAAGCGGCAGGGCGCGTGGAAGATGGGCTATGATTTATGCTAAAACGCGTGGCTTCAAAGCGCAGATTGCGGCATCTAAACAAATTGAACAAGTCAATCGTTATTCACTCAGGACTGCAAGCGGATCAGAGGCGCACTTCTGCCGCTTCTAATATCCCTCAATGGATGCGCGGTCCCGGCGGGCGAGGCGAGCAGCTCGAGGTTGAGCCGATCAGCGCGAGAAGGCAGGGGAATTTTGCGCTCATTATTTGTTGTAACACCTGTGCAAGAGAATATGAGCCCCGTGTACAATACAGAACCGTCGATTATTGGGTGGGAGTGTCTCTAGACGCGACACAGGGACTTGTTTTTAGAGTGGAGGGAAAAAAACGAAGCAGGACTTATCACGGTGACAACTGACCCACACCGCGTAAAAGGGACATGGGGTACATGGGAGTAAAATGGTATCATCTTATATTTATATTCCTTAATATAAATATTTACCACGGCCCATTATAACGAATAATCAATTTTCATTTTAGGCTACATTGAGATACAATAATTTATACAAAATGAAATGTATAAAATGAAGATTAAATAATAAGAAAATCATTAATATATATATTTTTAAAGACACGCAGAACGTAGCCTACTATTACAGACATAGTGTCTGCATTCAATACGATTACTCAAAGACAAACGTTGTTTTTTGGAGATCCTGATGGAGATGTCCGGTCCTTTGGTTCAGCCGCAATAAGAAATGTCCACATCTCGCTCTCTCTGGCTCCTGCCTTTCCTCCACGGACAAAATATATAAAATAAATGAATTCATGAAAGTATGTCATAATTCCTTTACTTTTCAAAAAGACACGGATTGGAAGGCAGCAAGCAGGCTACATGGACCATCACCAGAAGTTGTTTTTCCTTCTGTCGTCTTTTCTCCCATTTGATATACAACCTAAATTGGAGCCGGAGAAATGAAATGCTAAATCTTTAATTAACTTTATAGCATCTGCACCCGTACTTTCAAGGAGCCACGCGCTTCTCTTTTAACCTATTCCAACACATTTGCACACCAAGGTAAATCTTGATGCTGGCACTCTTACAGAAAGGAAGAGAAAAAAAATCAAAAATGGAAATGAACTCTCACTTGTGTTCTCCAGATCAAAGACGCAGAATTATTTAACTTTCGCCGTTGCTTGATCTTCAAATAAAAAGGAAGAAAAAAAGATAAGAAGTGGGGAAATATAAGGGTGGATGGATATGTCTGAGTTCTGTCTTTTTTGCGTTTGACTTATATTTTTAGTTTTCAGTTCTTTAACCGTTCTATATTCTCCATTATAGGGGTACAGAAACTCCCGTATAAAGTTGTTTGCATTACTTTACATGCTGTCAGCTGCGGTATTGTTCTGTAATATCTTTGGAAGGTGATGTGGCAAGTCAGCTTAAGTCTGCTACATTAAACACGTACAGTGCGCCTTACAGAGTCATTTTGCCTGGTTCCAGCGGTCCATATGTACAGTAGGCTATCACGTTGTGTAATTTATACAAAAATTTTGCATGTTCTCAATGTACAGTTTGGGTGCCTACGCTACCCACAAACGAAAAGACATTGTTTTGACATGTGGTGGGAACAAATTCCTTTGTATCACCATTCTTAGGTTTATGTAGACTATTTTGTGAATTAAAATTAAATTTACTTACGTATTATTTGAAAAACTCAATGTTTAAAGTAGCCTGTTCGAGTAATTCTTCTTGCCCATTAACTATACATGTGCTTCATAAAAAGGTATGTTACTGAAGGTGAGACAATATAGGGAAACGCTGGAAAAAATGTATTTAACCCTTCAAAGTGTAAAATCACAGATATATGGTTAGAATGTTCTTAACTTCTAATGCTGCTATAACAATTACTACTGGTAGTTGAAAGTTCTAGTTCTAGAACGCTGACTTAGAAATTTGAAGGAAAAAAATCCCGAAAACTTCAAAGGATATAAAACAACAGTATAGATCCATATAGAAAGTATATTGATCCATTATTTCATAGTTGTATAGTACCAGTCTTGTCCACTAGGTGGCACTAAGGTGACAAGAAAGTGGGGAGCTTGCTGTGATCGTTGGAAAAGTTGGAAAGTACGCTTCACACGTACCAAACTGTAAAATTGTTCAATAACAAAAGAAAAAAGCATACTCTAGATATGTTCTTGTTATAAGCGTAATTAATTGTACATTATTATAACAAACCCTCTGGGAAAGTGGAAATTGTATTTTAGTAATTTTATTTGTTATTTTTATTATTTTTATTTTATTAGACAAAATTAGGCATCACAGACAGGACATATTATGTCATGTTAAGTTTAGTATATCAACATTATTTTAAAACTTATTTTATAAGTCCATCTACTACAGTCTGAGCCCCACCTTCCACAACCCAAATAGCTTCCACTTTAAACATGAATAAACTTCATCTGCTAACATTACTACCAAACCTTGTAGTGTATATGGTATTGAAAATATGTGTGTAAAAATGTGCTTTATGTTACATTACATTATGTGTCAGAGACTATGTATTGTGTAATGTTCTCGATGGATCTATGTAAGGTTCTGTGTTTATGTATGAAGACAATTCTGGCCCAAAGCAAGTATCACTGGTTTGTTCTATTCTATTCTATTCTATTTTATACTGTCTGCATTGTTCCATATTTGAAAATATACATTGACAATGTTTTATACTCATTATTAGAACTGTTATGCCTGAATTCAGTCTGCACCTGTCATAAACTGAATTTTATTTATTTATTTATTTATTTATTTTAGCAAGTACATATTTGTGAGTTCGGTGATTTCCACCCGAATTATTGAAAATATGTCTGGCTACATCCTAGTCGGCTAGAAAACTTTCACTTTTCACCATAGTGCAGCCGGATCTTCACCTGAACCACCTAGACAGCGTTTCAAAGACCTTTCACTATGAAAACATTCACTGGGTTCTGTGGCCTGAAGTGTACGCTGAATAGGTGGATTTTAATTTCAGCAAAACTGCATTTCCGATGGCTGCAGATATACTTTTAATACCACTGGAGTCACTGAGGAATAAAATTGCGAATGCCTCTTGCAATTATGCAGGGAAGGTAATACCAGACAGCCAGAGGGCCACAAAATAATAGCACTCCGTGTGTTTTTTCAGTTTTGGAAGAGACCGGTCCTTCAAAGGTTTCACGTACCAGCTTTTACATGCTGAAGGAAACAGGTTCTGTGATGGACAGCTTGCGAGTGAGCCCAAGCCTTTTACTGTTTGGAAGGAGATACAGCACAGGCTGTCCAGGGTTAAAGAGAGAGCTTGGAGAAATTAGGGCTCATTCAGTAGATGGAACAGGTTTTTCAGCATTGATGAAGTTGATGACATTTTGGAAGAGTTTTAACTGCACATTTTGAAGATTTCCATTTTGAGTGGGCAGTTTTATTCAACAATAGGCCCACCCCATCTCTGCACCATCCACTTAGGTTCAGACAGCACTCCTGCTAAGCTTCATAGCATCGGAAAGATTCACTTCATCAACAGTGGGCTCAAGAATGGTGCTCCGGATTGGCTAAGTGATCTGACTGCATGGTAAGAACAATTCAGCTTACTTAAATTATCTGCGGGATACTATCGGTTCAATTGAGAGCCGCTGATCGCAGATAACTTGGGTGGGCTGGATTATTCTTGTCATTTAATAATGTCACTTGGTCAATCAGGAGCACCATTCTTGTGCCCACTGTTTTTGAAGTGAACCCTTCCGAAGTAGGGCATATGCTGCCTGAAATTGCCATAGGATGGTGCAGTGGGTAACACTGTTGCCTTAAAGCAAATAGGTTCTGGTTCAAATCCCAACCAGGGCCCTTCTGTGTGGAATCTGCAAGTTCTCCTTGTGTCAGAGGGTACTCCGGTTTCCTCCCACAGCCCAAAGACATGTAGGTTAGGCCAACTGTAGAATCTAAACTAGGCAGCTGTTTAATAGGTGACTTAGTTGATGCGCCAGTCTTAACGACTACTTGTATTTTTATTTATTTTTATTTTTCCATAGATTGCGTTGTTGCCGTTCTCGTGTGTGTTAATCAGTTTAACCACAGGTCCAAGTTGAACTATGCGTTGTTCCCGTACTTGGACGGTACTTCTCTCTAGGGTTTCGTCATACTTGTTCCTGGTTATGGTTATACACTTTGTTGTACGTCGCTCTGGATAAGAGCGTCTGCCAAATGCCTGTAATGTAATGTAATGTAAAGTGTCTGTAGGTATGAGTGTGCGAGTGAATGGTGTGTGTATAGGCCTGTCCAGGGTGCATTCCTGCCTTTTGCCCTATGAATGCTGGGACAGGCTCCAGCTCCCCTGCGACCATGACCAGAAGTAACCTGGTTAGATAATGGATGGCTGGATGGATAATCACAGTTGCCTTGGTGCGATTAGGAGAGGCCTTTATGTAATGTAATGTAATATCCTGGGTTTTCAAAAGGGGGTCCGTAGACCCCTGGTGGTTCTTGAAGGTAATACAGGGGATCCTTGGCCAGACCTTGAAATGCACTGACTACATATAGATTTGGGAAAATATGTCAAAATATAGAACATTCTTTTAAGATTAATATGATGGAGGTACTCTGGATGCCTTTGAGCCTGAGCGGGGGTCCCTGAATCAGAAAAGGTTGAAAATCCCTAGCCTGTATGATGTTAAGTACCACAGCTAGAATCGCTTTAGATTCTGTTTCTTCAAAGCCTGACGTAGAAACCGTCGTATTTGAGTGAGCTGTGTAGAGAAGAATGAAAACTGAAAAGCTGTGGGAAAAAGCTCTCGGACAACCCTGGCGCAACGCACGGAGAAAGACAACCAATGGCGATTGCTCCTTCTTCGCCGCTGTCCCTTGAGCGACTTCAGACCGCGAGGCGCCGCTTCCTCTCCGTCGGCACGCGGGAGCTTCCCGCAGCCTCATTATGTCAGCTCCAGTTTGAGCCGCGGCCGGGGAGACAGCCGTCCTCGCGGAGGCTGATTATTCCCTAATTAGCGGGATCTCTTCCTTCTCCGGCTTCGCTCAACCTCGGGTTCGGCGCTGCAGCTGATGAGCGTGTCTTCTCCAGCTTCGTCATCTTGGCCTCATTTGTGTGTTAAAACGGGCTTTCATTTTCTCTGACAGAACGCATTTCCTGGTGCTATTTTTTTCGCCTTAGATTGACAAAAGCACGTCGGAAGTGGCCGCAAATTTTTGATGGAATGTCTGTGTGTTTAGTATCACATATACCTGTATTTACTCCCGTAAAGTAGACGGGTATAAATTATTTTAATTAAAATGTAGTAAATTCAGAATTCCGTATAGATAACAGAAAAGATGTAATGGTCGTTTAGAGCGCTAAATGGGTTTTTTTTTATAACAGACTACATTTGTCTTCATGGCTGGACTTCAATTCCAGTCATACTGTCAGTATATGCCTATAGTTGCCTAATATTTATTTTTTTTGCCATTCAAGCTACAGTAGTTTTTGGACTTTAGGCAAAGTGTGTATTCTTAAAGGTCTGCAATGCATTCATGAACATTTTTTAACATGTACATGAAGCAAATGCGATGCTTTATGAAGGATGGAGCAACAGATGTTATGTTAAGTCTCAATTGTGAATCACACTAGTTGTGACTTGACTTAAGGTCATCCCTAAGCCATGAAATCCGCACGCTTCTTACGACTGACTGTGCTTGACACAGTCAGGCCGGGTGTGCTTACTGAAATCTGCTTCTCTGGAATAAGGGCTGTGCTGCCTGACAGGGTTCCACAAGAGGTCTTACCGCTCGGGCGCATTGGTGCGCCGTCCCTTCAGCACCTCAGGTGTTTCGGTAACCTGGGAGCGCTGCAGGACCGTGGACAGCGCCGGTCCCGCACCCAGGCAGGGCAGCAGCATTGCCTGCTCGTTGGGCTCAGTAACAGGCCTCGCCTCAAGAGGAGCTCCTACGTGGCTTCTGTGGTGTTTCTGGTTCTGCTCATCCTGGATTATTTCCCCTTGTTGTTTAAAGCTGCGTGTTTGAAATATTTTTTTTTTTCCCATTCTTAGTTTATCAAGTTTTCTTTTCCGTTAAGTTCCAGGACAATAAAAGGCAGTAAACCAAAAATGTTTAAAAAAGGGATCACATGATGCCAGTCATGTCACGGTTACTGAGAAATTAATTCGTAATTTGCACATGGCAACGCAGGCTTTTTAAAATGCAGTCTAAATCTTACCACTGTTTACATTTGCCTAATGCACATTTAGGGCTAGCAAACTGTATTTTACAGGAAGGTTCACCGTATAAGAGAGTTAACGCCTTAGCACAGAGGTGGTCCACCCAGGCCCTGGAAAACCACAGGGTCTGCTGGTTTTTTCTTTCACCTTAAAATCAGCAAATAAGACCCAAGAAACCAGGTGAGGTGGGTGACCTGTACTCACTAACAGAAAACCAGCAGTCTCTGCTGCAGGTCTTTGATCAGGGTGGGTTACCCCATCACATTTAGCGTCACATTTAATTTCACACAGAATGTCCATTTTCAGTATGGAAGATGGACAAAATAGTAATGGTATTAATTGACTTCATAAAGTTGCATTAAATTAGCGCTATCATACCAATAACACGACTGTTGACTATGTAAACAGCAGCCATAGTGGAGGATATTTTGATTAGGCCCCCCACTGCTCTTTTCTGAATAATTAATCTAACTACATATTAAAAGCACCACATAGAGTAAGTCCAAGTGCATCACATTCAGAAACAATATTCATCTGATTCTGCCTGTATGTGCAGCCAAAAAATTCAGTAATATCCAGGGATTAGAATATAGGTTCTGTTCTTGTGCATTTTGTGATTCTCTGGCGTAGGCGTGGCTTCACAGTGAAGCCTGTGATGCGTGCGAAGAGGGCGGAGCCTCTCCGCTGCTCAGGGGGAACACCCAGCACCCACTGCAGCTACTCCCTTTACATGGAGGTCACTTTCGCAAACATTTGTATAACTGTAAATATCTTGCAACAAACTTCTCTGTGTTCTTTGGTTGGTTTTAATGTGGCAGAAACCATAATGTGAAGTGACTTTTTGTAAAAATGTTCCCAACAAACACAGCCATATGGGCGTACACACACACACACACACGCACAAACACACTTGCATCGTGTAAAACAATTTAAAGCCCTGGCACAAATTCAGTCAGATTTATTGATTACTGCTCAAAATCAACGTCATCTATACAAACTGATCAAATGAACACGAGGGCGTGGCCTTTTGCTGCCGTCGAGCCTGTGTCAATCTACGTGGCCATAGCGATGAGAGCGGGTCTCAAAGATACACAGAGCTGGGGGCGGGGCCAAAGCGCAGCATAGCGGTCGCGGCGATGAGGCAAAATACAGCGGCGAAAACCAATCAGAACGTGACGTGCGCTTCCCTTCCCACACACACTGATACAGCCGAGCCATTGTGGAACACTGGGGAGGCGTGGATCTCACTGCTAAGGTCTGTGCGTTTGGGGGAGCTGTTGTTTGCGTGGGGAGGGGAAGAATAATTTCCCCTCAAAAGATGAGGACCAGGAAACTATACCCCTCTTATGATCTGAACACAGTACACGCACAAGCTCAGAGACTGAGGTCTTCCACCTGTACGTCTCCAGGGAGACCGGGATGGAGAAGAGTCTTATCGCACGATTGGTCAAGTCCCTTCAGTGTTTCGCAACAGAAGAGTCACACAGACAGGAAGACAGAGGCTTAAATACATAAATAAGTACATCAAACGACAAACAGGAGGGAAAAAAGCACTTAAAATACGCTTAAACACAACTAGACTTTAGCACCCAGTGTTTCCTTCAAATACCTGATCTGCATAAGGGAGCCTTAGCTAAATCCTCCGTAAAGGGATCAAGTAAAATAAATAGGATTAAAAAAACGCATATACACATTTACACATTCTCCTCATCTAGTGTGCCTCACAGAGGAAGGCACACACACATACTTACATGCAATTCCATTTACAATGAGGGGCTCCGAGCAGCTTATCCTGAATCAGTTCACATATCACATTAGCCTACTAATATTTACCCCAACCTGAGCCCCGTTTACAAGTGGAAGGGATGACATGCTGTGTGCACATGCCCAGTGTGGTTAGAGAGAGATATTGGCTGAGGTCAGAACAATGAACTTGGGTCAGGGTCTCTCTAAACCGGACTGCTTGTGAATACCGGAATACCGGATGTATTTCTGAGCACTTTGCAGTCACGTGTACGCAAATCCCAACACTGAATTCCCACGCCTCCCTCAGTTCGATCACAAACATCGCTACCTTGACCTGGTACATTTAAATCAGTGCAAATCAAGTTCAAACACAGGACAAAAACACACCAAAAATATGATCAACACAGAAAGCAAATCATCTGTCTGCTTGATGTTATGTGCTCACACTATTTTTTTTCCCAGTTCATATTTCAAAGAAATCTCTTGACGGTGCCCCCTCCGGGCATTCCCTTTTAAAGCTCATGGAGTATTTTGCTAATTGGCGTTAGGGGAAGCAAAAAAAGTAGCCTCGCATCAATTAATCTGCCAAACACAAGACTGTAGCCAGCCGTATTTCAGGGTAATTGCCACAGAAGGCACCCCTCTACACCCTCAACCAGTCTCCAGACACAACATCCAATATTACCCCCACATGAAACAGTTAACACACCCCACAATTCATGTATCTCGTGTTCCCCGGTTTATAGACCTCCACGAACAGCTAGCGCAAAACTTTATCGCAACTTTTTAACAACGTCGGCGGTGAATAACAACACTATGGCAACGGCGTTTTCACAACTTTCCACAACCTACAAAAAACGTACAAAAGTTTGGCTTGCTGGGTATTAATGAATATGCTTTTTCGATCCTACTGAGAAAGTGCTGACGAAATGGTATCGGTAAGGCCATGCTGTTTTAAAACGACTTCGTGAAGTAAGCTGCACATGCATTAAGACTGCCTGGGTGCGCTTTATATTCCAACACAGGCACTTGGTAAACGGGAGTTTAGCTTTCCTTTTTTTCAGTTTACCAAAACCCACGGCAGCTATGGTACGAAACTGCATGCTGGAAGTAAATAACGTTAACTATTTACAAGTGCGCGCGGGGCACGAAGCCCCGCCCCTCATGTAATCCACGGAGGTTCACAACGAATCGAGAGGTTCCTTTCCTCCAAATAAGGCCTCAGTTCAATCGAACAGCAATGCGATTTGTTTTTAACTATTGGGTTCTGAAAAAAAGTAAACGAATGCCAATTTAGGTTTTGATTTTTAAACATTTTTGTTAGTTTTAGTGACTGCCAGTTGCATAATGTTAAAAGAAGCTCCTGAATGGAACCGATTCTTAAAATGAAGGAGGGATCATACTTCGAACGCCTTGGTCTCACTTTCATGGTAAGATCATGGTTCCTTGGGTTGCATCCAAACCCAAATAACTTATTTTGTAAATGCACACATAATACGTTGTATACAGATATATTTTCTTTCCACAGTTGACCAACGGTATTCAAAAGTTTTTTTTTTCATTTGATTTGTAAATCGTGAAAATCCCATGTTAATGCAGAAAATACCGTGCGATTTGTATTAAAAAAGCAAACTTTGAACAAAAAATGCAGTCACGCTTTTTGATGATTAAAAAACTAGAAATACAGGTCTCACTCTAAAACTGCACGTTTGGTCCATCTAATTGCAATGAGTTTCTAAACAGATGCCTTTATTGATGAACAGAGCAAGAAGCAGTTTAAGTTGGGCTGGGTTGCCAGAGGCGGCTTTGTGTCTGCTAACAGCTGCCCAACTTTCAATGCCCCTTCACTGAAGCGGTGTCTTTTATGACAAGGCAATAACCATACCTAGCTTGCTTTGAACCCGCCTGTTCAGTAGCTTTTGGTTTCTCTGTATTCAACACACACAAGCTACATTATATATGATATTGTTTCTATTTGTAATGTTTTTATTTTTGCAAAAGCAAGACAGATAGCTTTTTTGCTAGCGATTGTCAACTATAGACCGATTACTATTATGTTCAGTTTTATGTCATGTCTTTCAGAAATGTAATCCCATTTACAGCTTGTTTAATCACTAGTTATTAGCTTATACAAATTATTTATAGAAATAAAACCAGAATAATGTGAGTAGCTCAATTGAATAAATTACTGAAATTAAACTTTTGTGTAATTTGCCAAAAGAGTGATGAACATTTCAAACTTCCAGATAGATTCCTGTCTCTAAGGTTCTACTGCAGTAGAGGGGCTAAGCAGTGGGCCTGCTGCAGACAGACAGACACACGTGCACGCACACACACACACAAACTGGAGGGAGAGAGATACTGCATAATTCTGCTAGCTTAGTTACACTGATATGTCTATTTGATTGCTACCAAAAATAATCAGGCTTTAGCAACTACAATCAGTAGTGTTTCGATATGCACTTTTAGACATTTACACTCCTGTCATACACATCCAGCACAAATTTAATGTGGTGGAAGTGAACATATGTATGTGAGGGAGACTAGTAGGCTAGTAGATGCCAGTTAGCTTGCTTAGTGTACTTGGCTAGCTAGCTAGCCACAGTGAACTGGTTGCTAGCTAGCAACAGCCTAATACGGTTTTTCCTAACTGTTAGCAAAGTACTCGGATGAAATGGTCAAGGCTGGTAGAGATTTGACAGAGCTGCCTGCTCCCAGAACACCAGTGTCTGGTGCAGCTAGTGTGAGCACTTGTGTTGTTCAGAAAATTATAAAATCTAGCTATATATAATGGGTCATCATTAGGATGTCTAGGGTAGTGTTGTTTGTAAAATACAGATTTTAAAATTAGGGATCTTTCAGCATACTTGATGATTAATGATATGCCTGTGTTAAACCACAGGTCTGCTGCCTTGAAAACAAGAACGGCGACGCCAATGTTCACTGGGCTTAAAAACTTGCATTTTTACATTTACATGGGCATTCCTCTCAAAATACAGGAGCATACAAGGATAATTTTGTCGGTTGGTAAAATACAGATATAGTTGTCTATGCACACTCCTGTTTATAAAAGTAACTTGAGTCAAATGGGAGTAAAGGGTTTCTCTTGTTTTGGCTGAGCCATGCGAGGCTGGAGTTAAGTGACCTGCAGTCAGGACGTGCAGCTAATAACACATCACACACCCGAACCAATCACGCCGCAGGCTGACTGGTCTCCGTGCACGAGCTCATTTCTGAATAAGTTCCTCGTCGTTTTTTGGACCGACTGGTTCAGCAGATATGCAGTGGCACGGCTGCACACACGCGCTCAGACGGGCAATTTAGAGTCCTAAACAAAAAGGTTTGCAAGCTCTTAAAAAAAATGTAATTTACATGTTTGAATTTCAGTGCACAGTACTTTGCCCAGGGCTTATAGGAAATGTATTAATCTAACCTGGATATTTATGGTCCCTTTTTTTATAACAAAACAGCAAAACTTGACTCAACTATGATAAATGCTGAGCTGAGACGTCACCGCTGCCAGGAAAGCTCTGTTTCTCGGCATTCCAGCAAACCCCAGCCATGCGCGCATCACACGCAACACGACGCGCAAATCCATCTCTCCAGTGCCTCCATCACCCGCCTGGATTACACCCCAGGACCTCAGAGTGCGAAACACGCTACCCACAACATGCATTCTTATTTCTCTGCTCGCAAAGGGTGGCCAACAGAGAAGAAAACAAAAGCAAAGCAATAACTGTTGAAAAAGTTCGACAAAGCACATCCCTCGAATAACCTTCTGATACCATTAGGTGCATATAATCTGGAGGACAGAAAGGAAGGCATCACGATCTGGTCACAGCATCCAAATAGCAAACAGAATCTTGACACACATTTCAGTTCATTATAAAGTTTCTCATCAAACAAAATGATGAACGCATCTAGTGGGTTTCTTAATGAACTCACAATGAATTTAACCTCTCCAATTCCTTCCTATCTGCTTCATGAGATTTATAATATGGAAAAGACCTTTTTGGTAATACACTTTTTCGATGGAAGGCGGCCATCTAGTGGTCAACATACAAAATGGCAACACAAAACAAAACGTGTAACGATACCCTTGGGAAAAAAAGGCTGTATAAAAACAATTCTCCAGTCTTGTATAATTGATTGAGTTACACACGATGAAGGATATTCACAACTTCAGTCTGAACTCTTGGAAAGGAATGATGCATTGACTGGATTCATGAGAACAACAGTTAAAAAGACACTACAATATGTCTCAAAAGCCAACTCATGGCACTGTGGTAAACCCAAGTGTAGGCCTCACGTTTGGTGCGTCTTGCAGCCCCCACGGTTCTCTCGTTAGGTTAGCGGTTCAGGTTCACGCTGAGCTGCCGCCATCACGGTATTCCTTTGGATGTACTTTCCGGAAACAGTGTGCTTTGGTGAAGCCAGCTCCCTCATTTGGGCACGCTCCAGGACGTGTCCGTCTAATAGGAGGTATGGAGGGAGGCCATTCTTAAACACTCTGCAGGGTGCACAGACCCCTGGGTGGGGTTACAGTTGAATCGTATCTGTGCAGAGAGGGACAATATGGGTGGGGTTGGGTGGGGCATCACAAAAGTGCTCTTGTCCTTTTCCATACGTGAGACAGCATCAATAAATTAAAAAAAACTTACGGGTGGCAAAATTTAAATTTGTTGAACAAAGTCGTCAAGGAACACGTTAGCCCAGCTGGAACACCTCGACTGTACGGTTCTCTTCTTCATATCGCCACCTTCTGGCAGACGTCAGAATTGCCGCCTCACTGGGAGACCGTCGGAGGCGGGGACGGAGGCAGCCCGGCCCCGTCGGCTGCTGGCCCAGCCGGCGAGTCCGCGATGCGCTCAGTCAGACGCGGTGCTCGCCTCCGGAGCGCCAACCGCGGGAGGCCACCAGACTCTCCCGGGTCCCTCCTCTGGATCGCGGCCGTTCGGCAGTTATGTGGGCTGGGGGGGGTGGGGCGGTGTAGGGAGGAGAGTCAAACTCTTATATTCACGGCACTATAACTTAATGGGGGCCGGCGGTCTTCCTGAAAAATAAACCAAAAAAAAACAAAAAGAATACGGAATGGCTTGTGGGTCTCACACAGGAAAGGGACCTTCTTTGGCAGCTCAGTCGGGGGTCATTGAGAAAGGGAGCAGGAGCGGTGAGGGGCAGGGGGCTCAGTTGTGAGTCAAACACTGGAAGCGGTTCTTGAAGTAGAGCAGGCCGTTCTTGGTGTGCGTGGCGTCGGAGGAGGCCGGCGGGTAGCGGAACTTGGCGTACGTCTTGTCGCTCTCCGACTGGCCCCATGGCAGCTTGATCTTGGTGGCGTGGCCGACGATTACGTCGTCGCAGGAGCCCACGTGGAGGGACCCCAAGCCGTCGATAAAAAACTCTGAGAACGGAAAGAGAGAGTGAGAGAGAGATCCCTCGTCAAAGTATCCCAGTGTTCCTATGGCAACGGCTGTTTTAGTGAAGTTATTGTGGCTACCATACTGAATGCTGTGTAAGTGGAATTACTATATCTAAACCATGGTATCATGACTGATGTGTGCTTAGCATCCTGGTGTAAAATGGCTTCAGTGTACCACCTGGGCAGGTGCTACACATTAATGTTGGCAGGGTCACAGTCAGCCAGGATGCCAGCATCTCTCATGGCACAACAGTGACCTCTGGTGGTCGGTTGGGTACCTGCAGGCTCCCTTGATAAGCTACACATAAACGGTCTTCCTTCCACTTGTGTCTGTGTGAGGCTGAATTGCGAATTGCGGTGCGATGAGAAGCAGCAGGTGATGTCACATGCTTTGCAAGAGGCTCTCACAAATTGACATAGGAGGTTTTGATGAGTGTTTCGGTTTAAGCATGATTCAGTATTACAAACTGGGAATGAAATAGGAGAAGACATAAGAAATGTTAATAAACGCGAAAAGGCAGAGCAGTTGCCCTCCTATGCACTTTTGCTTTTGGAAACGGAAACGGTCTTTTCACCTGAAGATGGTTTTCAATGTTACAAGTGTGACACCTAGGGCCTCATTTAAGAACTGCAGTCAGAGTGCTGATATACTCTGTTTGTTCAGAACAACAAAATTTCATACAAACTGGATGGGATTACCATTAGTGTAGAGAATCAGATGACCACTAAGTTAGATGTCAGCACTTATTGATGTACTCCCAATATTAAATGACCTGGCTGCACAGTTGTGGAACTCGAGACAGACAGGTTCCACTAACACAGACAGAAAATGGCTTACATTGTCTCTGCACATCTCAGGCATAACCTGGCCCAACATTCGTTTCCTGTGTTGTGTCTGTGATATGCAAATACCAATAAAGTTTGGTTACGCTTGGATGGCTCGGTGGAGTCATGTGACCACTAGATCCCTAACCAGGAAGGAAATCATCTGACTGGATTCCTAACCAGGATTTAACCACATGACTGGCCCTTTGACCGGGGAAGGGGGCGGGGGGGTAAATCCCGGGACTCAAACTCACCCAGGTGAGCGACCCGCGCCAGCCGGGGGTCGAAGCCCACTTGCTGGACCTTGTCGGTCCGGGCCAGGAAGAAGTTGATGACGCCGTCGGTGATGACGCAGTTGGGGAATCCCTGGACGACGTGGTGGAAGCCCCTGCGCATGTGCAAGCAGTCGCCCTCCTCCTCCCCGGCCTCGATGGATATCGTCTGCCTGTAGGTGGCGGTGTAGCCCGTGGCCTCCCGCACGGCTCCGCCCACCTGCGCGCGCAACCGCGCCGCGAGGACACACACGTTAGCACGCGCAACCGCGCCGCGAGGACACACACGTTAGCACGCGCAACCGCGCCGCGAGGACACACACGTTAGCACGCGCAACCGCGCCGCGAGGACACACTGACCGCTGCACACCAAGCACGCGCCGCGGGACACATACGTTAGCACGCGCAAACACGGAAACCGGGTACTTATGGACGTTCTTTTAGATACTTTGGAGTTTAATGCAGTGTATTTTCTTGCTTTAGACCACAAACCTTCACACCAGGAATTGTGAACCTTACGGAAGGTTCTCTTTTTGAGATTATTCTGTAAGTATCTAAAATGATCTTCTTCGCTCACAAAAAATATCTGGGCCAATCAAAACATTAACTAAAAAGAGGATTGTCCCTTTAAGGAAGCGGGCCTGTCACTTGGAGGTTGCAGGCTCAGTTCCCGAGTGGAGGGCGGTAGCATGTCTGAGCACAGGTCAAGTCCTTAACCTGTCCCCACTTTTAAAGTGTCCTTTTTATTTAGAGGCTCGTGTTTTTAATTCTCCAAACTGCAAAGCATTTACAGTTAAATTATAGTTAATAATAATACAATGTATTATTATTATTAACTATATTAATATAACAAAACAAAATTTCCTTCAGCAATTGGATACACATTCTACATAATGTAAGCCACTGTAAGTTAAGGGAGCTCTCGTGTTCACTAGCATAGCGCACGTTCGCAATCACAACTGTGATTTCAGCCCCGCCCATCACTCATCCAAGGACACCTGGAGAAAGGTATAAAAAAAACACCTCACATATACCACAGACCACCCCGCAAATGAAAAAGAGCACAGCTGAACAATAACAAGGCACGCACACTAAGCACCAGACACGACAGAGACAGAGACAGAGGCAGAGGCAGATTCTGGTCACGTGTGTCGTATGCGCGTGGGCTTTTTTTGGGGGGGGCTCTTTTCCCGTTCTGTTGATCGGGGGGACGCGGGGGGACGCGGGGGGGAGGGGCAACCGCACGTGAACCCCGTCTGGCTCCCGCGTGTCGAGCATCTGCTCCCTCTTCAGAGAGGCCGCCGTGCACAAAGGGCCGCTTTCTCGCCGCCCAACACTGGCGCCTTTCTCCCGCGGCCTGCTGGGTAGGCTGGGTAGGCTGGGTAGGCCGGGCGCTGGAGCGAGGTATTTACGCGCACAGAGAGCGGCTTTCTCATGCACGGCTCTCTGTTCCACAGCTCCATTTTTTTTTTTTTTTTGCCCTGTTCTGCTCTTCTGGATCTCAGAGTAAGAAAGCTTCCGTCGTCTAAAAAGCAGCTGACCAAAAAAAGAAAAGAAAAAAACCGGGAACGAAGTGTACCGCCTCTGGCGTTCCACTTCTGGACTCGCGAGCTGTGCTTCATTACTTCACTTTTGAACTGTCCGTCGGCCTACGCGTTTCCTTTCCACAGCGTTTTGGCAAAGTCTGTGCATTAAAACCAGCCCTTCGGGCTTAACACAATCAATAGCAGATGTACATCAGCACCCGGCCTGCTGCGGTTTTTCAGGCTGAATGTGTGTGCAGTGATGCCCCTCTGACAGAGGAGGTATCCGCTCATAAATGCAACAGACAATCCCAAAACTGGGAGGAAAAGCGCAACCCATCTGAAACCCATGACGGACTCAGACCCAGTAGAATCGTAAATATTCATTTCATAACCTGTTTACGATTCTACTGGGTCTGAGTCTGTCATGGGTTTCAAACCACTGACCGAAAGACCAAATTCCTTTGCTTGCACAGATAATTTCCAGGACTGCGCAATACAATGCTGTTCTCTGTGAAGACTCAACGCAAACAGGGGAAGCCTGGGTCGGGTTGTTTGTTTAATGAATCAGATGGAATTTTAATATCGCTGATTCTAACTGATGTACGATAACCAGTTCATCGATGTGACCGTGCATTTATGTGTACTGTATGGTGCCCTCTGCTGCAGGATGGCGAACCATAATATGGCTGATAATATATATTCCCCCCGACTCATAACACAAGGTAGTTAACAGAGTGGCATCGTGTGTTGGACTTTTAGTACGATAGCAGGTCGAGCTTTTTGTTTAACGGCCTGCAACAGTGCTCAGCCCTACACAGCTGCTCAGTGAAGTAATGCATCGGCGCCATTTTGCTGTCCCCTCCCCACAGACCCAAGTCTTCCCTGCTCACGCCCACATTCCGACCGCAGCCGCACAAGCTGTTCTCCATTTGGCAAACCGCGGGAGCGCCGGGGAGCGTGCGGTTCAGTGTTCACAGCTCACGGCACGTCACCGGGCGTGGCCCTCACCAGGTCCAGGGTGGTGCTCTCCAGCACGTCCACCAGCTTCTCCAGCTTGGTGCTGCCCGTGAAGATGAAGTCGTCGTCCACCCACAGGACGTACTTGGTGGTCACCTGGGAAACGGCCAGGTTCCGCCCCGCGAACCAGCCCTGCGGGGGAGGGTGGGAAAAGAGTCCGAAACACTGCCAGTCATTATGCTGTTCCTACGTTTTTTCATTTATCTCAAAAAAAAAGTGTGTGCAGCTGTTTCTCCGTTTCCTCTCCCTCAAACTCCCACAGTTCATTGCTAAGTCTTTGTCTACCATGTCTCGTGAAATTCTTAATGGGAATCGTGTTACTAATGTAGTGCCAAATCATAAATTAAAATTAAATGAGAAGCCAACATTTGCAATTGTCTACGAAGACCCCCGATGTTCCTCACTTTGTCGCGGACTCTCACCTTCCCAAAAGGCATGATGTAATGCTCGATGTAAGGGCCGGTCACGGGCTTCGGGTGCTCGCTGTCGTCCGCGATCACTATGGTGACGGTGGGGTAATACCGCCGTACGCTGTCAATCAGATTCTGCAGCTTCTCGTAGCGCAGGAATGTTTTGGTTGCTATGGTGACCAGCGCACTGATATTGTATTCTGTAAGGCAGAGGAGCAGACAGAAACGTGGCCTCACCTTTTCATGAAGTCTATTCGCTTAATGACATTTACGCGCTGACATACAAGCATATTAATCTGTTAGTCAATCCCAGAGAGCTGTTATGATGTATCAATGCTGTCTTTTTTGTTTCTAAAATTAAAAAAAACAATTTCATTGAAAGAAAAAAATCTACGAGAAGAAAAACTTAAAAAGAGCATAAACAGAAATGAAAAAATCTTGGCAGTACATTCAACAAAGCAGGTTACTCAAATAAGAAAACATAAGTACAGCATTTGATTGATTGATTGAAAAATATTGCCAAAGAGTGGAAGAAATGCAACACTTAACAAAACAGTGTTCCACAGACTCGAGGACAGAGTGCATTGCAGCCAGATTTAAGACGGCCTTTTTCTATATAATTAATAATGTATAGTGTCCCAGTCTTAAGCCATTAAATATTATTGCATCCACATTACTGCAAGTCATCTGAAATATATCCTCATGGGTAGGCTCACTGAAGTGCCTTTATAGATACTATTAAACAGTGACTCACAAACTACTTCAATTAAAAATGAAACATAACCATGATGAGAGCTGAACATGTAGAGCTGTTGTTTTAGGGGTAATCGCCTTGTCCTTGTACAACGGAAATACATTTTGGAGCAGTTCATCCAAGTACAAGCAAGGCAAGTGATCTCTGTTCTTTAAGGCTAATGTGGTTGCCCTTATGCTAGCAATCCCTATTCTGGAAGGCTAATATTGTGTTGCTATGCTAAGGTTCCTTGTTCTTGATGAATATTATTGTTGCTGTCAAGCTAATGATCCTCATTATTAAAGAATCTTTGGCGGTGCTACGTACCTCCCTTTGGTCCAGGGTTATATAGTTTTGGGGTGACGCCATGCCGGACCTTGATTGTGAACAGCGCCTGGTGTCCATCGGTCTCAAACTGCACTGAAAGGCATAAAGAACATGCTTACACTCGCATATTTATACACCTGGAACATGCTTACACTCGCATACTTATACACCTGGAGCAGCTTACACTCGCATACTTATACACCTGGAACTGCTACACTCGCTACTTTACACCTGGAACATGCTTAACTCGTATTTATACACCTGGAACATGCTTACACTCACATACTTATACACCTGGAACATGCTTACACTCGCATATTTATACACCTGGAACATGCTTACACTCGCATACTTATACACCTGGAACATGCTTACACTCGCATATTTATACACCTGGAACATGCTTACACTCGCATATTTATACACCTGGAACATGCTTACACTCGCATACTTATACACCTGGAACATGCTTACACTCGCATACTTATACACCTGGAACATGCTTACACTCGCATATTTATACACCTGGAACATGGGCACAGGTTGAGCAGGACACAGACCACTGCAGGTACGAATCAGTTAAATATTATACAGTGGGTGTTGCCATTTTACAGCTGTCTATAGTGATCAAAGAGATATACTGATTGCTGTAATAAGTACATATCAATTCAAATCTCATTCAGCTGCGTCAGAAAGCCTGTAGCTCTGCAGAACTGCACAAAATAGCACAAATCAGTAATAACAAATGAAACAACAAACTGATAATTAGAAATGGAGCTTTGTGGCGCAGTCCCTACGGCAAGCTGCGTGCGACTCCTCCCGCGAGGGCGGGGATTCAGTCGATATGGCAAACCATTTTAGAATTTACCTTTCTGAATTAAGCCATGTCCACATGCAAGTTAATTGACTTAGTGCAGACATGTTCTTAAGCATAGTAACTCTGTTTGTACTGGGGTATAAGATATTTGCTAGTTGATTCTATATTCCAAATTGTGTGCAAATTGGTCAAAGTGTCTAGGATGAGAGATTTTAAAGTTTTTTCAAAAAATACATAAATACATAACGGCATAAAATCTAACCACATGCACTTTGTCTCGGTATGGATGAATTTGTTATTGGAGAGGAGAGGAGGGGAATCTAGCAAAAAAGAATTTTGGTCTGTCAAAGTTTGCATTTTCAAACATTTGCTGTAATGCCACAAAGTGGTCAATCGAGGCCATTGCTTAACTGCCATTTGCAGTAACACTCTGTCAATGTGGCAAGTTTCATAAAATGGAACTAGGTGGTTTTGCTAGTACTGGAAAACAAATGGTGGAAGAAATCACAATAATAATAATACTAAGAAATATGAAGGGTGCCTCACACCTTCAGTGCCTGGCACCCAAGTAGCAGCCAACTGGTATACAAGCACCTCGTGTGCAAACTTGAGCTGCAGCACAGCCGAGGTCCCACCACATCTCGTCTTTCCAATTACGCTCCCTTTCGCTCCGAACACACACTCGGACGAACATATTCACACGTATGTTTGGTAGTACGGTACATACTGTTCCACCAAGCTCTAGAGTGCGTGACCCTGCAAACTGCACTTTGGAGCACTGCCAAAGAGTGGGAGAGCACGTGGACACACAGTAACTGCCCGTACAGTATACTGGGACTCAAGCAGTTTAAAAAGGCATCATGACCCTTGTTATTAACCTCACTCTCGCTTGCTGGGGCAAGAACTCACAAAGACAAGATGCCGTGCAGCAGGACATGGGCCACAAGTGTAAGAATGCACACTCCATAATCATGAGCTTGGTAGTACACACCGCCATGTACACAGTGAGCATGTCTCACCACATGCAATCCAGCAGTAGTGTTTACATTTGAAGTACAAGGCTTTGATGTCACATCTTCACCTTGCCATGAACTTTGACCTCTATCAAAAGAGGTCATCGATATCTTGAGTATGTGAAGTGTGAAGTGTCACAAAACAAGGTCTCCTGGGAGCTACAAGTATGGATGGAAGCGTGCAACAATGTTTGCTACTATTGTTTTGTCCTTCGAGACTGAGAATGAGAGCACATCTGGGAAATTTCAAAGTCAATTTGAGTAGAAGGACAGCACTTCACTCATTGGCCACTAACCTCTGTTAAAAACGTATTCCTACGTGTCGTAGGCAGTACGAAAGTGTGGGTTTTCACGACAACAGCTTTGGTGTCGCCTCACCTGTGTCGGCAGTGCTGGGGTGGAAGAGGGTGTTGGTGTAGGTGACAAACTGCAGCTGTCGGTTCAGGTTTGGCAGCAGGTTGCTGGAGAGGGTCATGTGCATTTCCCCATCGCCTTTCATCTTTACCCCGTCCACTTCTGCGGCCACGTTGAACGTTCCCAGGGTGGCAGTGAAGTTCACCTATGAGAGGGAGAGTGTGAGTGTGTGAGTGTGTGTGTGTGTGTGTGTGAGAGAGAGATGGAGCGAGGGAGAGAGGGAGACTGTGTGTTTAGATGTTTAGAAGTTAATTAAGAAATAACAAAACACTATCCTATCAACAAGAGTAGAAACTGTGGAAACAGACGAGCAAATATCCATCGAAAGGAACGATTTCACACTTACCGAGTGAAGATCTCTGGGTGGTTCTTGTAGCGCCAGCCCTGAAACAAAGGAGAGGAACGCTCAGCTGCAGCTGTACTAACTGCATCTCGTGAGCTCAAAACAGTGGGAAAAAATCAGAAGAAACTTTAATTTTCAAAAATATTCATTCATTTTGCTTGGTTTACAATTCAGCAATCTTAGTTGAATAATGCTTGCCGGTTGGCAGCCAATTTTATTATGTCCTCTACGTTTAGACAAGGTACAGCACTTTTCCAAGCATATTTAAAAGTGTGGATTCATTCATGTTGCAACCATTGCACTTACAGTAGCGAAAACTGCTGTTTAAAGGCTCATGAAAATGCATCCCTGTTCCATTCGCAAGTTGGCTTGCATGTCTTTTTGTACACGCTCCAAGCCTGTGTAGTATCCTGTTGCACGGCTACTGATTTACTAGATTTACTAAATGTACTAAATTAAATGCGATGCCTTTTGTAACAATGACAAAATTGACTCAATCCTACCATTTAAACTCAGAAAGAAAGAGTACCATTCCAGTGTGCAGATTTAGCTCATTTTCTTGCTCATAATGTTCCCATGACACTGAAAGGAGAGCTTTCTGTCTCCTCCATTTGAAGCCCAACTGATAAAATTCATATTTTGGCTCTCAACTATTTAACGGTCAGTTTGCCTGTCGAATGAACTCTACTCTAAACACAATGTGTGAATTCATCTCCCTGAATGAAACGTTCAATCCTGCTCCTACCCAAGGTCATTACTTCATTAGGTACGTATTTATAGCTTCACTCGAATGTGGAACAGGAAAACAAGAATAACTTTCAGTCCATTAGCAGGCAGTTCTGTTGCAACAGGAATAACCTAACAGAAACACACACAGCAGGTCCAGGTGATCCTGGACAACAGGTACATCCATTTCAGACACACAAATCCAAAGCAACATTTTGTATTAAAAAAAAAAAAAAAAACCTTTGTCACACAAGAGAAAGCCATTCACGTTCCGATAAGTAATATTTTAAAAAATGAATATGTGTGAGGACAGCAGCTCAAATGAGCTGTCAAATCAACGCTGAGGGCAAGGACTCGCCTGTCTCCATCTATCAGTGTCACAGGCCTGCCGCCAGTCTGCAAGTGTCAGCCCGCTTTCAGCATCAAGACAATCATATCACATTACAGTCTTTCTCTGAGTCAGTCCCAGACTTTAAAATGACATCGCCTTCCTTCCGCTCAATACCTCCAGCAGGTCAAAGATCCCCTAGACTGTTTTCACTAGTCATTTACTGTGCCAGGATCCATGGCTTTTGGAATTTTTACTGTATTACTCTACATAAATGTGGACCCCATGAAGAGTAGCTGTTGCCTTGGCAACAACTAATGCGGATCCAAATAAACGATAAACAATATTAATACGATCCCTGAGTAAACCAGTTGCTGCTGTGGATATGCGTCATATAATGTAAAGCAGTGTAGTAGTACAGTTAGGGGAAATTGGTTTGTAAGCTGCCATTGCACTCTTGGGTAAAGTACTTGTATTTCTTCGGTATAAATGGATACTTTGTCAAAATATAAGATGTGCAAATCTCTTGACAAAAGATGCCTCTGTGTAAAAATAAGCTAGATGCCTTAATGTAAATGTGTGTTTTGAAAGATAAAATCTAATCAAAATAAAATATTAACCCATTTAAGCCCACAGGCAACTAAAGTTGCCGAAGTCTCTACCACTCTTTTTCCAAATGTGAATATTTTTTTGGATGGCTATAGATGGTTATGTAAGAAATCTCTGGGAAAAATCTGGGCATTAATGGATTACTGTTGTCATTGTCCATCATAACTGTAACCACCACCCTCATCCTCATTAACACTGTTGAGTGCTGGTGCTGTGTGTTCAGGGCAGTGGTGGGAGGGGTGCTCTCTTACCCGGGATTAGGATGGTTTTCAGGGGGCGCACCTCAACCCCCTGGGTGGGGTACTGCAGGGGGCTGTTGGCTTCTGCCACAATAAGCAGATCCGCAGGTGTCTGGGACCTGTAGCAGAGCGGTCACAAACGCAGGCCCGTTAGCATTTACCAAACCGACCCAAAAACATTTTAACAACGCTGTGGGAACGCAGCATGGCTGGGCCCTCATTTGGTTATCGCATAAGACCGCGAACATCATTTACAATGTTATGTGATGACCAAACAGAGACATACTAATTGAGCAATGATCACACTTGTCCTCCGCTTTGATGCATGATTTTATCAAGTCTAAAGGCAATGGTGTTAGAACCCAGGCAGTTTCAAATGTGTGCCACTGAGCCACTGTGTGTTGCAGAGCGGGATGAGAACAAGCTAAGCAGCACGGTTAGGAATGCTTGTGCCTTAGGGCTGAATAAAATTTCAATGTCGACAATAAGACTGAAACCCCCACGACGCCACAGTGCAATACAAAAGCTCTCATTGTAATATTTATTTTAGACAGTGTTCAACTGAAAGATTTGAGGGTTAATGTCTTCCATTGACAGTGAAGTTCCAGAATTAACATACTGCACCCATCTATTAACACTGATACTGTAGACATGGCAGCTGTACACTGCTGTGCATTTACCACAGTGCTCTAATTGCCCCTGCAAGGTACACGTCACTACTTCCTGTGTCCTGTTTTCATGCTTCCTGTTGCTAGTGTGCAGCTTGTAATGATGCCGTGTGTTACGTGTGTGCTATGCTGTGATGCTCTGTGGGTGAGGACTCGCCCGTTCCTAGGCTCAGCGAGGCACTGCAGCCGCTGCTGTCGGGCGGTTTTTGAGGAGGGGGGAGGGAAACGGGGGAGCGGGGAGGTGGGGTTTTTTGTGGGGGGGGGTTACGCGCCTCATCTGGAAGCCGTGGTACTCCTGGGCGCGGCGGCGCTTCAGCTCCTCCAGCTCCGAGGGCTCGAAGGCCGTGTGCAGGGGGTGGGCCGACACCCGCGGGAACAGCAGCTGGGCAAAGGGCAGGCGGACCCCCCCGCCCTCCCCCTCGCACGCGCAGCCGTTCCGGGCGAGCAGGCTGGACCGGGGCAGAGACACACAGGGCAGAGAGAGCTCTCAGCCGAGACACACAGGGCAGAGAGAGCTCTCAGCCGAGACACACAGGGCAGAGAGATCTCTCAGCCGAGACACACAGGGCAGAGACACACAGGGCAGAGAGAGCTCTCAGCAGAGACACACAGGGCAGAGACACACAGGGCAGAGAGAGCTCTCAGCAGAGACACACAGGGCAGAGAGAGCTCTCAGCAGGGACACACAGGGCAGAGAGAGCTCTCAGCAGAGACACACAGGGCAGAAAGATCTCTCAGCAGAGACACACAGGGCAGAGACACACAGGGCAGAGAGAGCTCTCAGCCGAGACACACAGGGCAGAGAGAGCTCTCAGCAGAGACACACAGGGCAGAGACACACAGGGCAGAGAGAGCTCTCAGCAGAGACACACAGGGCAGAGAGAGCTCTCAGCAGGGACACACAGGGCAGAGACACACAGGGCAGAGAGAGCTCTCAGCAGAGACACACAGGGCAGAGAGAGCTCTCAGCAGAGACACACAGGGCAGAGACACACAGGGCAGAGAGAGCTCTCAGCAGGGACACACAGGGCAGAGACACACAGGGCAGAGAGAGCTCTCAGCAGGGGGCGTTCTTATAAAGGAAGAACGTTTTTGCCATAGCATCGCCCAGGCTCAAAGCAAAAACAACTGTCTTATAAGCATAAGCAGAAAAATGGAAACCAATGACAATTAATCTCAAGATTAAGCACACCAGCTCCGGCTGCACCAACATGCCAGCTCACAGGACAGAAAGAGTTCCTTGCTTTCAAATCGGCAAGAAAGACATGAATCACCCAGACACTTGATTTAATAGTGGGGGGAAGGTCTGCTGTGTCTGCATGGCACGAATTGAGATATGATTGGCTCTTTCAGCTCCAGTAATGGGAAAATAATTATGTCAATATTCTGGATCTAGTGGATGACATCAGCTTCAGCAGTGTGTTTTCACAAGCTCACTTAGTGCTGTTTCCATACTTCAGTTCCTGATAGATGCCTATCACGTTTAGAGTCCCCCAGATGTAATTCCAAACTCCAGACAATGTTTGTCCTGGACATGGAAACAAATGTTTGTGTACAGGAAATGAAGGGGCTGGGATTTAATACAAAGAAAGGAACGGAGACACAGTGAGCATTCATGTTCTAATATGAAATTTAGTCCCTTCGCTGCATCTACACTGAACTGTGGTAAAGCCAGGAAACAAACAAGAAGCAACAAGAAGAGTGTTACTAAAAACTTTGTGAGAAAATTTGTGTCCAAGGTGGGAAAGTAAGCACAGGTAAACCTGTCCAGGCCTTCTTAACCACTCCAGAGGGATGAGCTTGAACCCACTCCCTTGGGGTTTCAATTGTTGCTTTAAACCTGCACTGCATATACTGGGATATCTGTGATACTGATCCAGCTACACTGTCCTTCATTCAGTAGGGTATACTGGCATATCCGTGGTACTCACCCAGCTACGCTGTCTTTCAGGCAGGTGGGTGTAGTGGCATATCTATGGCACTCACCCAGCTACAGTCTCCTTCAGTTAGTAGGGTATACTGCCATACCTATGGTACTCACCCAGCTATGCTCTCCTTCCGGCAGTTGGGTGTAGTGGTGTATCTATGGTACTCACCCAGCTACGCTCTCCTTCAGATGGTACGGTATGCTGCTGTATCGCTGGTCAGAGTCCTGCAGCCTCTCCTCCAGGAGCCGCTCCACGCTGCTCCCTGGTCTCTGCCGGACGTCCACGGTGGTGTAGGTCCTCGGCGTCCAGGAGCGGAGAAGGGCTGCCACCAGCAGCACTGAGGCCACGATCACCAGCAACACCGTCTTCCGCAGGGAATACATCCTGGACACTAGTCCACCGCAAAACACGGGGACGGATTTAACGGTAAACACCAGGAAGACTGCGTGTTCCATTACACAGTAATAGTTATGTAACTGTGGTTAATTAACTAGCTATTTCTAGACATGGTCCAAAAACCTGCATAAAAACAGCAGATTGTGCTTTATGTAAATAACAAAGAGTTTTTTTTATCATGGTTCCTTCTTGCTGAGTACTCTCCTAGGTAAAGATTTAAATTGAGTTCGCTCAATTTCTGATTTTTATGCGCTTCCTGATTTTTCATTCACTTTTACTGATTTACTGTTTTTTATTTTTTTATAAGGATCACAATTTTTTTCACTACTATATCTTCTGCAAATTCAGGAGACCACTGATGAGCAGTCACTCCGTAAAGCATGTGCTGCCAGCTCAGTCATTGAGCCAGAGTAGCACACTTCATCCATGGCTGGCACAGGAAAACTACAAACTACAGCTGCCTGATCAACCAGAGGAATCCCTCTTGCACATTAAGATAGGACATTCCCATTGGCTAAAACGTTCTCTACTTGTGTGGTGCTTTGGCCTATTATGTGCTGCCCAGCACAGCCATTAGCCAGTTGCTTAACCATTGGCCACTGAAACGAAACCAGTGATCCACTAGGTGTGGCCTTAGAGTCTGTGCTGAGTCTTAGCCTTTGGAGTCTATTGTCTGTTGCTGTTGTCTCCCAACAAGAGGGCCAAATAACAGTTTAAAGGAATTACAGCCCTTTATATATAATAACATTTTCAGGGGACCAAATGTAATTGGAAACAATGACAATCTTAAAGTCATATTTAGTATTTATTTGCAAATCCTTTGCATTTGAAGACTGCCTAGTGTCTTCAACCCATAGACATCACCAGCCACTGGGTATCTTTCCTGGCGATGCTCTGCCAGGCCTATACTGCAGCCATCTTCTGTTCCTCTGATGTTTTGGGGGTGTCTTGTCTCCAGCAGGTGAAATGCACATTCAAAGCATTTGAAATGCATCAAATGCAATTGGATTCAGGACGGGTAATTGACGTGGCCAAGAACCAAGACATGGCTAAGAGGTCAAGAAAAACTCCACTTTTTTGGCCCTGAAAAACTCCTTGGTTGCTTTAGCAGTATGTTTGAGGTCATTGTCCTGCTGCAAAGTGAAGTGCTGTCTGATAGGTTTGGAGGCATTTGGTTGGATCTGAGCAGGTGTTTCTGTACACTTCAGAATTCATCCTGCTGCTGCCGTCAGCAGTCACATCATCAGTGAAGACAAGTGAGCTTGTTCCAGGGCAGCCATACATGGTGAAAATACTCCATCCACCATGTTTCACAGATGAGGGGGAGGGGGTGGCTTGGATCATGAGCAGTTCCTTTCTTTCTCCACCCTTTCCTCTTTCCATCACTGTGATACAGGTTAATACTCATCTCATCTGCCCATGAGACTTTGTGCCAGAACTCATATTACAGTTTTTAAATGTACTTTTGAGCAAACTATAACCTGGCTGTTCTATTCTTGAGGCTTACCAGTGGTTGCATCTTGCTGTGAAACTTCTGAGGTTAGGCTGGTGTAGTCTTCCCTTTATGGTAGTTTTTCACACATCTACTCTATGCCTACAACCTGGAGAGTGTTCTTGATCTTTTCAACAATTGAAAGGGGGTTTTTGTTCACAGTTGAAAGTATTCTTCGGTCATCCAAGTATTCTTCCATTGTCTACCAGTTTGTTTGTTATTGCTGAGCTTGTAACAATGCATTTTGTAATAAACCGCCTTATGTAATAACAAACCAAAATAGATGTCTGCCTGGCCACTTTATCCTCTAGTGAGCAGGAAACTTTGATATGCAGTGGCAGAAACTTGTTTCCATGGAGAGAGATAAGACCACTGCAGTTGTCAACCCTGCTAGAAATAAAAGCGTGAATGAGTTCTTCCAGGTCAGCTTTTGACACGAAGTCCCTGAGTTTGGCTGTATTTGTAAGATAAATATGATAAAAAAGCTGATCTTGTTACTGCTTTTATGTGGCTATTTAGACTAAGGCAATATGTAATACTTTATTACAAAATGCAGGGAAAATTATTACATATTGCATTCAAGCTGTGTATTACAAAATGCGGCAGATTATTACAAAATGCGGGTGTTATTACATAATGAAGTGAAAATGTATTACATTTTGTTGAGTTATTACATAATGCAGTGTTATTACATAATGCGGTGTTAATATGGAACATTACATTGTTACAGAGCTGACCAGTGTTTCCTTGCTTCTTAACAATGTATTAAACTGTTGATTTTGACACCCCCCATATGTTGGCTATGTTTATGAGCAATTTCAGATTTTTCAGCCTTGTGATGGCCTGCTTTACTGGCACTTAAACTTATTTGGTCCTTATGCTGAGAGACAACAGCAACAGACTCCAAATGCAAATTTCAGAACTAGAATGAACTCTAGACCTTTTGTTAGCTTTCTTGTGCCAGAATTAATGATGCACAGACACAGCTGGCCAAGAAACAGCAGAGCAGCTAACTGTCCAATTGCTTTTGCTCCCCTAAAATGGGGAGACAATGAATAAAAAGGACTGTAATTCCTACACAGATCACTCATCATGGATGTAAATATGCTCATATTAAAGGCTGTACTTTAAACCCATATTCATTGTTTTATGTCAAATCCAATATACTGGAGTACATAGCCAAACCAACAACAAAATTGTGTCACTGTCCCAATACTTTTGCATGTAACTGTATATATAGTGAGCTCCATAATTTTTCAGACAAAGATGTATTTTTCTTCATTTGGCTCTGTACTCCACAATTTTTGATTTGTAATCAAACAACTCAAATGTGGTTAAAGTGCACGTTTTCAGCTTTGAAAGGGTATTTCTCAATATTTTGGTTGCACCATGTAGAAATTACACCACTTTTTATACATAGTTCCCCCATTTCAGGGTATCATACCGTTTCGGACAAATAGCTTCACCGGTGGTTCCGATTAGTCAGGTTTGTTCAGTTGCTTCCTTAGTGCAGGTATAAGACAGCTTTCAGAACTTAGTCTTGATTCTTGGCTTTTTATTGCTTGTGGGGTCTGTTATTAGTGGTCATCAACAATGATCCAACTAGTTTCCCCCAAAATGAATTCAATCTGTTGTAAATACACTAAAGTGACAGGAAGAAACATGAATCTGCCGCATCAAATTTAAAAACAGAAATGGGGTGTTATAGTCTGATAAATAGTTGCAAGATTATCAGTAAAAAATTAATGTTGAGAACAGCAAGCAGTAGAAAGGTAGCATTTTTTTCTCACAAGCCCCTAGGTGAAGCTACATTTAATAAAACAAACTTCATTCACCCAGTTAATGAAATAATTGCATACTCCTAATAATTAATATATATACTGAGACATAATGTTTAAAAACCCTTTTTTTAATGCAATCAATTTTTAAAAAGATACTGTAACTCATTATAGGGACAGTTCCACCAGAAGCAGCTCTAACGTAGCTAAGGAAACCTGGAGGCTTGCATTGTCCTGTACATTCACGAAGCAGTGCTTTGTCTTACCCTGTTGAGTATGATCATTGATCAGGGCACAATATGGTCACTGGTGTCTTCCCCATTAGCCTCGATCCAGTCTGAGCAAGAGGAGCGGCGATCTTGGGCACGATCCGTCCTTCCTGCACAGTTCCACGGGTGCAAACGCGAAGGTCCAGAGCAGCCGCCGTCCCATCTGCGCATGCCGGACTTCAACACTGCACCAAAAGCCAAAAGAATGAGAAGCTGTGAGTTTGGGGAAGTGGAGCTGAGTGGTGGGACGGAGGAGGGGGGGGGGGGTGTCACGTGTTCTGTGAGAGGCAGAAGGAGGGGCATAATTTCTGGGAAGTAATCTGGTTGAGTGCATAAATCTCTTCGGGGCTGTGGGATGGGATGGTGTGTGTGTGTGTGTGTGTGTGTGTGTGCATGGGGTGCAATTCAATGCAATAAGTAAACTGAAATAATTAATGTCTTTCTGTGAAAAAGACAACAGTTCACAAGCTCTGAACATGCTACAAACACCCTGTTTGACATGAATGCAACTGCATTGTGCAATTTTTCCAAATATATAAAATAACGCTGGGGGGGGGGGGGTCATCCCATCTGGACACCGACTGTCCCAGTGAGTGGCCTGATGGGCGTGGTTCAGCTCATTTTTACAGAGTTAGGGCAGTAACCCATTAACAGGGATACAGACAGGGCTGTGCAGAGACCTTTTGAGGGGCAAGTGCTCAAAGTGAGAAAAGGGCACCCCAGCTTAGAAGAACGGTTTTACAACACCCCGTTGACACTGACTCGCATTTGTTTTGGTTAGGGGAAGGGGGAGGGGCGAAGTGATCTGAAAAGGGGGAATTCTGACGGACGACTTCGCTTGGAAGAGCCGTGACGACCGAGGCATTTGAGGACAGTGACTGCGAAGCCCCATGCTGCACCTGCTGCGCCGCTCTGCACTGGGGGCGCTGTGCTAGGACCGGTCACTATTTTGGAGGGGATGCTGGATCAAGGAGAGAGGGGGCCCATTACTGCCCACTGTCCTGACCCTAAGCGCCACATGGCTGGGTATGTAATAAGACCAGAAGACCTGGCAAACCAGCGTCTGTCCATAATCCTGTCCCTCCGGGTGATCTGAGTGAATCCGGATCCTGCTTACTCCCCCTGCTGCCTTTCGAGCCAACAATGCATGCAAATCCCTCTACAGCTATTCTGGTCAAATCACACCCGGGCTCTCTTTCCTGGACCATCTACGTCAGTGGTAACCCACTCTGTTCCTGGAGATCTACCATCCTGTAGGTCTTCTTTTCAAGTCTAATTTGGCACAGTTAATTCTGCTAATTAGCTCAACAAGATCTCTAGTTGTTGAATAAGGTGTGCTTTCTTAGGGTTACAGTGAAAACCTATGATCTCCAGGAACAGGGTTGGTCACAACTGATCCACAACTGATGTCCACGGTCATGCACACGAGCAGACTGGCACGGGGACTGAGGCTAGAACCAGTGGAATTTCCCTCTGAGAACACGGTCTAGTCTAGGCTGTATGTTCCACATCTTTTATCCTGGGCAGAAAGACACACCCTCGCATTCTCCATCATCTCGCCCCAAAAAGCCGTTAAACACAGACATAAACAACCACACAAGCTCCAGACTTCTTGAAAGGAAATAAAAGCACACATTGGTAAAACGATACATTGTTGTAGCCTACTCGCGGACAGTCAGAAAAAGAGGAAATCTGAATCTGTACATCCGTCACGTGCAATGCATTTCTTGCCAGGAGTAGGCTACCAGGCCGGTTGGCGCTCCCACAGCACCCAGGAATTCCACAGACTATGACCAGGCGCGCGCAGAAAACATCGCTACGCCATCAACGTACGCAGGGAAATACCTCCAGAAAACGTATCGATCTTTAAAAATGCGTCACACCCAAAAAGCGACCAAATTCAGGCACCACTGATTGTCTTGGTATGGGGGATGGGGATGTCGTGGGTTTACAATGGGTTTGCTGGGGTGTTTCCAGGGAGAGAAAAAAATACATGACTCTCAAGGCAAACACAATTTATTTTATCAACGTTGACATGTAGGGTAGTGGTCACTCCGATTGTGAATAGTTATCTCCAGGATCACATTTGATGTGGAATACGGGACCACGAGCTCTGGCGTGCCCGTTGCTTATTCTTAACCGGTATGTAAAGAGAAATCCCTGTCAAAGATTATCAGACCATATCTATTCCAATATCCACTGACCTCATAAAGTAATTCATATGATATACAATTAAATACTATACATTTCAAATGAACGAACAACAGGCCTACATACGATTATTATACAAACGACGTGGTTATAAATATCCGATAGGCTACTATGTCAGAGGCCTCGCTACAGACCTGGAAGAACCGGGCGGTGTTATTAAATCATGCATTGACCATACCTCCTGACAACAAATCGACTTTAAACTAATTTGCCGCTTCGTTTGTAGTATGCTACATTTATCCTGCGTAGAATTCTTAAACGTGCTGTAGAATAGTCCACTGTGATGTCGTACCAATGAATAACCCGTTAATGATATTGGAGCCAGCCGTAATTAGCTGCATAAATAGCTATTTACCCAATTGACCACTTCTACATTGCGCTGTTTGGAGCACTGGTAATATGTTACACGCCCCCACTTCCTCGTTACATATAATCAAGTTGATTATCGTTTTATCTACGGAAACTGGGTAAACCATCTGTATTTTGGAAATTAAATCAAGATAATCGGTTATTACATTAGAACCATAAATAGGCAACACGCAAAAAGCCGATCATGAATCTCTTCTTACCGTCATCAAAGCAAAGGCTGTCCTTTCCTCAAAATGACGCCAGAACAACAAGTCCTGTTCAGAATTAAAACAAAACTGCCTGCGTGTCACTATGGGTGTAATATTATTACGACCCTATTGCACTGTGCTGCTGCAGTCGCTCTCCTGATTCGGCCCATCTTCTTCATAAAGGCGTGATGGCGCTTCAAGCGGCCGAAAAGTGGAACTGCATCTTGCAGTGAGGCGTCCTGGAGCCTGTAGAAGTACAGTTGCGTCGAACGCCGACACATTATACACGCACTTAGGATGAGTTCTTAAAATAAGGAATTTACATCAAATGCATGGATTTTGTTTTATGTACGTTTTAATTTTTTTTCCTAATGCGACTGCACACAAACCACTGCTTAAATTTATTTCTTACGACAAGTGTTATTATTATGACATGACAACAAAATCATGATTTTGTATCGTCATGTTCCCTTGAGAATCTGGCCTCCAAAAACAGCAGCCATTTTCACACAATTAATGTCATGGCTGTGTAGACTTCGGTCACATCAAACAAACAGTCACCAGCCATCGAAGTGCACTGCAGTTGCACAGATGAGAAGGGATATGTGGTCTTCATAGTGTCTACACAAGACACCTGTCCATGGTTTTCACAGAAGTAAGCAGGGGTTCATTTCAAGACAACGCATACAGTCTTAATGAAACACTGCTTACATTATAAGAAACAACTAATTTGCGAGCATAAAGAGCGTAAAGTTTCTTTTTCAGCAGTGCGTGCTTGCCAGATTTATGGGAGAATGGGATCTCGAGCAGAGACGCTATCGGGATTCCAGAAATGAGTGAAAATGCAAATACTTTCCACTGCCCGATTGAAAATACTGAATAAAATGTACAAGAAAAAAGATTCTGGAGATATCAGCCCATGGAAACAAATTCTGTGTGATTATTGAAATGATTTAGTGCACAAAATCTGAGATACTGACAGACAATCAACATAAGAAACCATGGAAACACGGTTATCAGCATAAATCAGGCCTGCTCAGGTGGAAGAGGAAACTGCATTAAACTATCGTTTACTGGCACAAGACATTAAGGAGATTCCAGTTCTGCTTCTCCACATTGGAGATAGATTGGCAGAGTGTGTGTGTTTACCTTGTTCTTCAGGATTATACAATAATAAAAGTCAGCATGAGAGAAAGACATGGATAACCATTTTCAAAAAAAACAAAAAAAAAATTCATTTTTGGAATATCCAGTGTTCCACGGAGCTGAAATAACCATAAGTACATTTTTACGTGCCTCCGTTTCAACTCATTTTCACCCTTCTGCTGAGCTTTCCAGAGAGAAATGGTTCCCTTCTATTTGTGCGTGAGAAAAAATATGCCCAAAATTCACTTTGTAAAAAAAGAGTTTATTAGTTATTCTACCGCTGTTGGAGAAATAAGGTCCCAATTTCCTTGTTGCAGCCTGAAGCTGAATTACAATACAAGGTAAAATGCTTTGGACTGCTTGTGTAGTCCTTGGTGTATTCATTTCATTTCTGATTTATTTCTTACTTCCTTCCCACCATAAAATACTGGCTGGCTGCTGCTGACGTCCTGCACTGGTCTGGCAATATTGTCAATGCGTGCGCTGTAATATGATTTGTGCAAACGACAGGGTGAGGCAAGGAAGAGGGTTTACATACCTGAAGCGTGAAAACTCGTATGTATAACTCGTACTACATATGTGTGTGGGGGAACACCTTGGTAGTAGTCAGTACGGCCTGCGGTGAGACTGGTTCTCTGTTTTGTAGTGGTGACTGGGACCGGGGCAGTGGTCATGCCAAGAAACTGCATGTGCTTCACCAAAGACCCCAGTTGCATTGTGGGAGGGAGATACTAGTGCGGCGAGTGAAAACTCAACTATATTTGTGGAAATGTGCCAACATGTTGCTGATTTAGTGCTTGTGTTCTGTGCTTTCTGGTCGAACGCAGACATTCTCACCCTTCTTTTGTATATATATATTTTTTGCCTTAATTTCAGACAGGTAGAAAATAAAGCGGGTAACTGATAGAGAAGGGATGGCAGCTCCTAAGGTGCCATGGTGGGGATGAAACCCCAATCTCCATGGCGGGATTCCGAGAGGCAGCTGGCCCACCAGGACTTGTTAGGAAGTGGAAACCCTGGGGATTTTTAATGGCTGGCTTGACACAGTACAGGATGCTCTTTAGTCTGTGACCGAAATGACACTTTCATCATCTGAATGGCCTGCTTTCGTCACCAAGCTTTCTTTTTTCTGTGGTCCTTAATAGGGCTTAGCCATGTATGCCTGTGGAAGAGCATTTCAGAGAATATTAATGTACTTCCTGGTGTATGTGCTATGTCAGGTTTAAATGTTTAATGACCCTTAAAAGCACTGCAGTAAAATTATTGTTCTGTTTTTTTTCATTATTAAATTTGGTGCCCAACGTGGGGCTGGGCATGTCAAATGGACAGTTTCCAGAAGAGGAGTAGCAGCTCTCTCCACCCCTCCTCCATCCCTCCCAGCATCATGCAGGGTCACAAGGGGTCAACTAATAAGTGCGGGAGCCTGTAGGTCTATATCTTGCACAAAATGCCTCTGTGGTCTTCAGCCATCCTTGTGCATATTAAAACAGGATAATGTGCAATGAGAGCCAATACATTTTGGGATTTCATACCAACTTATTTTCTTAATTGATTTAATGAATCAAATCTTATGTTTGAGGTGAAGTTTTTGATGGGCTACACCTGTAGACTGTAAATTAATTCATGGTGAGAGCATTTTATGGCATTCCTATTGCAGAACTGTTGTGTTCAGCGGTTAAGCTAGAAAGAATAATTGGTTGAAACAAACCTCAGTATACACGGTGACCCAGGAGCGGAGCAGTGCACCACTGTGCTACACGGACCGGAAAAGTTCCGCGCAACTCATTTTCTGAACCCCACTGGGTGCCTGGGGCACAGTGGGTGAGTAAGCTGCAGAAGCTATGATTGATGCAAATGCATCAAACCACAAAAACAAGCGGTGTCATGGATGTGAAACAAAGACATAGCACAGACAGTCTACTGGACAGCTGTGCACTAAGCTAATGATAACACTGACGATCAAATTAACTTCAACCCTCCCACCCCCCTTCCCCGGATAATAACATTTCTTCATTATTGGCAATTACAGTATATAGGAGGATATTTACCTTTCAATTTTATCTCTGTTTCATTTTTAAATACACACACATGCAAACAACTTTTCATAGTTGGGGGTAAAATAAATGTAAAACATCCTCCAAATGGAAAAATGTACTATACTTGTATTTTTGGAAGGGAGATATTCATGGTTTATCCATCCATTCATTATCTATACCCGCTTATCCTGGTCAGGGTCACGGTGGGTGCTGGAGCCTATCCCAGTATGCACTGGACAAGAGTTGGGACAAGTCAGGAATAATAAAAGATCAAATGATATAGTTCAGAATAGTGCAATTCAGAGGAGCTGGGTGGTGGATCTGGAGCTCCATGCTACATCAAGGCATGGGCAGGGGAGAAACAGGGCTGAAGCAGTTCATCACCCTAGAGCGAGGGACAGGGCTGGAGCGATCTTGTGGACACAGGCCGAGGAAACAGGCTGGAGCAGTCTTTGAACTTAGGGCAAGGTAAGGGGCGGGGGCCCCATGGAAAGAGAAACAGTGAAGATGAGGTTAAGGCCAGCTTGACACTTGATGCTAAGCTACCTAGTGTGTCAACTCCGTAAGACCAACTTGACACTTGAGGCTAAGCTGACCAGCATGTCCGCTCCATAGAAGCAAGCTTGACACTAAGTTACCTGGTGTGTCAGCTTCGGAAAGGCCAGCTTGCACTTGATAGGCTGATAGAGAACAGAGGACAGGGTTTTATTTAACTTTGACAATCTGCCTAGCGGTCAAGGTTAAGAGCAAACAGCCCAGCAAGCTAAAGTTGCAGTTTTTTTTACAGAGTAAGGCAACATAATCCAATAAGAAAAAACTATCACATAAGAGTTTTGGTAAGAATTGTTGTTCCCTGAAATTCATAAAGAACATGAATGTATGTGTTTTTGCTGTGTGGTGATGTTATTTAACAAGCACGGAACCGTCCAGACAAACAGCGCAACTCACTTCCGCAGACACATTTTAGCTGGCACCACCTGCGCATGCGTCCTACTAAACAAAGCACCACCTGCACATGCATCCCACAAAACTTCCCTCAAATGTCATCCGTGAGTGAGTGAGTGACCACAATTTGCCATGCATAGTCAGTTCCTGCACACCGTGAGAAAAAGTAATTCGATTTTTAAAAGAAAGAAAAAACTATGTTTCATCTCTATGTGTATTAGGTGGTATTATGTGGTTTAATATGAAATAAGACAAAATATCTGAATTCACTTTTTCAATATTCAGAATTTATATGGATATACTTTAAGATACAAAGTTTTTCCAGGCACCCTTATCTTTGTTTTGAACTGCTACCAGGTTGGCCAGTAGGGCTAGCTGGCTATATACGTATCTGCAGTACCTCCTGTCTTCATATCCCCTGAACTGTGCAACCAGACCTTGGAACAGAACTGCAGCTATCTATGATGGTGTCATTCAACTGAGAAAGATAAGCATTGCTATTGGGGCAGTCCTGGGTTGCCATGTGATTCAGAAATCACCCATTGGTCAGCCAAAATTTCCCATTGTACAATACATTACTTCTCCAATTGGAATTGTTAAAAAACAAGGAATGGCATGTTGAGTGTCACTAATCCAGTCCTTCACATTTCCATTCCATAAAATCACTGTCACTTTTGTGTTCCATACATGATGGCCAAACATACCCACCTCAGTGAATGCATAAATATGCACATGTGTTTCAGAAGCTTAAGTTTTATTTTTAATTTTTGTTTTATTTGCCAAATACATGTACATGTGGTGCAAAGGTACACAGAACTGTCAAAGTAGCAATCATAAAAGTAACTAAAGAAAGGTACACTACATTTCAAAAGGTATGTGGACACCTGAACATCACACCCATATGTACTTGTTGAACATCTCATTCAAAAACCATGGGCATTGATATAGAGTTGGTCCCCTCTTTGCTGCTGTAACAGCCTCCACTCTTCTGGGAAAGCTTTCCAGTAGATTTTAGAACATGATTTGGAAGAGTCGGTATTCCAGTTCATCCCAAAGATGTTTTATGGGGTAGAGGTCAAGGCTCTGTGCAGGCCAGTCAAGTTCTTCCCCACCAAACGAAGCAAACCATTTCTTTATGGACAGAAATTGGCCTTCCCCAGACTGTTGCCACAAAGTTGTAAGTGCACAATTCTCTAGAATGTTACTGTATACTGTAGCATTAAGATTTCCCTTCACTGGGAACTAAGGCGCCTAGCCCAAACCATGCAAAACAGTCCCAGACCATTATTTCTGCTCTAACATACTTTACAGTTGGCACTATTCGGGCCAGTACAGTTGGCACTATGCATTCCGCCAAACCCAGATTCGTCCGTCAGGCTGCCAGATAGTGAAGCGTGATTCATCACTCCAGAGAACACATTTCCACTGCTCCAGAGTCCAATGCCCATGTGCTTTACGACACTCCAGCCGACACTTGGCATTGCAAATTGTGATCTTAGGCTTGTCTATGGCTGCTCGGCCATGGAAACCGATTTCATGAAGCTCTTGACAAACAGTTCTTGTGCTGATGTTGTTTCCAGAGGTAGTTTTGAACTCTGTAGTGAGTGTTGCAACTGAGGACAGATGATTTTCATGCGCTACATGCTTCTGCACTCGGCAGTCCCGTTCTGTGAGCTTGTGTGGCCTGCCACTTCGCGGGTGAGCTGTTGTTGCTCCACTTCACAATAACAGCCCTCACAGTTGACTGGAGCAGCTCTAGCAGGGCAGAAATTTGACAAACTGACTTGTTGGAATGGTGGCATTCTATGACAGAGCCATGTTGAAAATCACTGAACTCTTCAGTACGACCAATTCTACTGCCAATGTTTGTCAATGGAGATTGCATGGCCGTATGCTTGATTTTATGCTCCTGTTAGCAATGGATGTGGCTGAAATAGCCGAAACCACTCAGTAGAAGGGGTGTCCACATATTTTTGAAAATTTAGTGTACAGTATCTGTCCATCAAGTGATGCACAGGGCAAGCCTGTCTTCTCCTACCTGCCAATCAGCATCACTTCCAGCAGCAACCTACTTTTCCTTTTTGGTCTCCTATCCAGTCAGGCTACAATCCAAATATAGCCCCAATTATTTTCGAATGATTGCCATGGTCCAAACAGGAATTGGCTGCTGTAAAATTATTTAACTAGACTAATAAGAAAACTTCTGTTTACCCTTCGCTTTATAATACGCTTCACCATGCATAACTCCGTTATCCAATAATATCTCCGTTTTAATTATATAATATTTTTTTATTCACTCTGTGAACGGAGGAATCACTGATCTGAGCCCCGGCCGAACCCAGAGTTTTATCTTTAACGCCGAAGACATGAAGCTCATTTAAACCAATAAGCGTCCTATTCGTCGCAGAAGGCGGGGATTAAATATGGTTGTTTTTACCCAATCATAAGCAGAGAAAGGGTTGATTGATTTGTGCACACACTAATTGTACGAAAGACATTCTTCAGCACACCCAATCAGTGTCTACCAAGTCAAACGCCTCGCATTGTGGACTAAATAATAAAAACAGGAATTGAAAATCCGATGTGGGACAAACATGGCTGCTTCCATGGTCCGGTGGCTGAGGGGCTTGTATATTTTTTTTCTGACCTGTCTTTTTACCGTCTCTGCGTTTTTGAATTTGGACGAACTAAATGAGATGAAATATGGAATCCAGATTCTCCCAGATCCTGTCATCATGGGACAGGTGAGGTCTAAGAGGTTGTTTTGCAAGCTCGCACTAGCACTGTGGCAACTTGCTAGCTAGTAGTGTCGAACGCTTCAGTGTTGCGTTTGCTTGCTTCCTGCGAGCTAGTCTGTCACCAGCTCTCTAAGTCACTTTATCTTACTGGATTAATCGTCTAGCTAGCTATCTTAGTTAACATTAGCTTATTTTTTAACTGAGCACAGAGATTAGCTCGCTAGCTAGCCAATCCACGCAACGCGCTAATTGTCATTGTGATATCAGCAATAGTCATGGATAGGTTTATAGCAGTAGCATTTTCATTTGTAAAATGTCACCTAGTTGGCCAGCAAGATAACTTACGATAGCTAGCGAACTATTTCGCTTTTGGTGACCATGTCTACCTGAAAGCTGACTAATTTCGTCGAGCATATTGTGCAGCTAATGTTAACAGCTGTCTAACTTTCGCACACAGAGGTCATGTGATTTATATTGTTTGTGGACGCCTGTTACATTAGGTATATAGCTAACTTTGGACGATGTGATCAGAGGGCATAAGTAGTTATTAAAGAGCTGATATCTATGCAAATGCTTAAATATATTGAGTCAGAGTTCTCATTTGGTGTTCCAATATTTTCACGTAAAATGATATCGATTAAATCATTAAAACATGTCTATGTCAGTGCTTTCACTTGTACAAATGGGGTGAGTCATTGATATATTCCAAATAGCTGTCTGCTGTAATCAGAGCTGTTTGCCTGCATAGCTCTCTTGGTCTTTACAGTGACCCAGCCACGAGAATCCCTGTAGGTGCAGAGTGTCAAAACTAGCAGTGGGAGAAGTTCATTAGTGAAACGCATCATAGATGGAGCTACAGTCACCTGTCAATCACTTACTTATTTGAGGAATCATAAGGTCTTACCCTTTAATGCAAAATGCAATAATTGTTTCAAATTGGTGAGTGACTGATACTGTTGGGTCAGTATGCCCATTTTTGGTTTCAGAAAGCTTCTCTCTCCTCTATCAGAAGCACCACTGCAGGTGCAGACTCTAAGACTTCTCTACTTCTCTCAGTGTCCCTAGTTAAGGTTTGCTCATGTTGGAGTGTGGAAAGCGTTGACTGCGTGGACTGATTCTCTGCAGCGTTGCCGGGTGTCTCACTTCTGTGTCCGGTCGTTTCCAGGCCAAGTCTGAGAACGTGATGCTGGTCTCCAACAAGTACAAACAGCTGTATGAGTGCCGGCTCCCGGCCCAGGCCGTGCGTTTCCACCAGGACCCAGCGGCCGAGCCTGACCCCCAGGGCTACTCTGGCCCCGGGATCTCCGAGCTGCTGAAGCCCATGTACAGCGCCCCCTGCCTGGTTAAGGTCAGCACTACAGCCACCGTCCTGTGGCAACGGCCATGATGAATGCATTTTAATGCAGCACCTTTCAGAGTCTCAGAATACTTTACGGTTAAGGTGGGAGCTCACCTCAGCCACAGCCAGTGTGTAACACCCGACTGGTGTTGAGTCAGTGTAAAAACAGTAGTTATAAGGGTGCTTACTGTTTATGTATTTTGTAGTATTCAAATGTTGCACAGGTGCTACTAGGAGTTGCAAAAAGTAAAATGGTGTCATTTATAGCTAGTCATTGTATATTGCATACATTTTTGTAAAAAGCTTTTTTATTTTATTGTTATTGTGCTGTGCTTTTTGGTTAATAAAAACTATAATTAAGATTCAATTCTAGCTTTGATTCCTGATGGAAATGGGCCTTAACATTAATGTTAACACTAATGTTGCAAATTTAGGACCTCGGTTTGGTTCCCATTTACCAGTCATTTTTAGCATCTCTGCAGCTGAAACTGTTCTTCAGTGTGGTGAATTTGGATCTGATAGAACTCCGTATGGAACAGGGATTAATCCTCACGCATTGTCCCCTTTGACCGCAGACCAAAGATTGGTGGACGTATGAGTTCTGCTACGGACAGCACATTCGACAGTATCACTTGGATGGTGAGATTTCTTTCCCCCCTCAACAAAGTTTTTATTTCCCCGTCACCTGCTGTCAATCAAATGAAATGTACCTCTTTGTTGATATATTCTGAGAACTTTTGGTCAGCGTCGTGTATGGTTTTGTCCATAGATTCAGAAATCAAAGGAGACGTGCTGTTCCTGGGTTATTATGAGTCGGAGTTTGACTGGAATAATGAAACTGCAAAGGTAAGCAGGATTTAATTTCGAGTCTGTTTCACATATCATCTAGCTCATCTTTCACTCTCGTTTACTCAGCACTTAATTCATTAACTGAAGTGGTTAATCGCACCATTAACTCCTCTCATAACCCCATGACCTCAGGCTGTATTTATAACGCTGCACGGAGTGAAAATTTACCCCTCAAGTGTGGGAAAACTTTATTCCTACTTGTAGAAGTTAGAAGTTGAGATGTACATAAATATGTAGCTTCAAAAATATTTGCCATGAATTTAAGAGCCCTCAAGAACTCTAAAATTTTTAAGAGGAGTCAGAATGGTCACATTACCAGGGCAGAAAAGGTGAGGCCCAGCCTTTCTGAAAGAAGAGATTCTTATTGTCTAATGCAGAGTAAATAAAATCAATAAAAACTGAATTCATACAGCCCCTTCCATGCAACTTGGTCTTTCCGACTTGTAAAGGTCATCTTAATGCATGTATAATGCATTTGCTATGACTCTTCACTTAAAATTGATTAGAACAGCTTTGTAGCGTACATGTTTTAGTCTCAAAATTTCTCTTAACATTACTCTTGAGAGTAATTCTTAGAAGCTGCATACAGCCACTGGTTTCTTGGGACTAAACTGGTTACTGAACAAAACAAAAAATCTGCAGACCCTGGACCAGGGTTGTGTGGACCCTTTGTTCAAATAGCTTTACTAGGCAGGTCAAATGAGAGCTAATGTGTGAATGAAGTTAGTTCTGTAACTCACACACATGCAGTGCTGTTACTGAGGCTCAGGTCTCTGTATCTGCTCTGTGGTCTCCTGGCACTCGGGGGGGGGTTTGTTATTGTCTGTGTCTGTCACTCACAGTGCTTTGGGATGTATATCATGGGAATTGTGCTGTTCATATGCTGTATGTTTGACCTGAAAACTTTCCTTCAGTCAAATTTCTGTTGCCAAAGTAAGACTTTAGATGTTTACCACTTTGTGGATACATATAATAAGGCTGGATGTGCCCAGTGCGCATCCAGAAATGGTTTCATTACGCAGTTCAATGAAGGTGTCATTGTGTGAAACAACGCCACAACGCACATGCTCTTTACACACAAGTTCCTGGGCGAACATAATGCATGAGCACAGCCAGCAGGTCAGGAGCAGAAGCACTATACAGTACCACCAGCAGTCATTCGGCCTCGGCTACTGTTTCCCGATGATTGGCATGAAGCAGGTTATTGAAATGCCAGCGGTGCCAGCCGAAGACGTGCTCAGTTTGCGACGCTGGAAGCAGGAGCAGGAGTTTGTGGTGACCCGTCGGTTGCCTGCGCCCGTGAAACTTGGCCCCGGTTTCACTGCTGCGCCTCAGGCTGGCATTTAATGCCACCGCGCTGACTGCTTTTCGCGGGCTTGCCCGTACCGCGGTGCCGCCCTGAACGGCAGGCACCAGACCCGCAGCGCTCTCGCTGCCAGCCCGAACTCTACCCTACCCCGCGGCGATGCGCGGTCGATCCCCACGACTAATGTGAAGCCAAGCTGTTTCCACAGTCGGGGCGCTCTGACAAAACACACAAAAGCATGGCAACGCAAATGTTTCGCCTTTTGATTTGTACACAGACAGCCTGAGCCTCATTGCTTCATTTGCCTTCTCTTGCCTAATTTGCTAGTTCATGTCAAATGTGAGTTTCTATTTTTGGAGAGTTTGTCATTATTACTGGGTTTCTCAGGGAATGTACAGCTATCATCACAATTAAGTTATTTATCTGGGTGCGCTACATTTTGTGAATGAAAGCCAAGGTATAGTCTGTGAATATAATATTGCAGTGTAAAAGGACAGCCTATTGATTGAAAAGGAGGGCATTAATCCACAGGGCACTCAACAGCTATTCTGCATTCTGCTTTTGCCACAGATGTTCTGTATACAAACCAGAGGGTCACTTCAGCCTTCCTTGCATCTTCTGTTCAATAACAAGCCAAAAATCTTAATGCTTTCAGTTTAAACATGACAATGAAAACTTTCAGTTTTAAGAATACATAGGTGGCCCTGTGGTTTGTGTGTAGACCAGGAGTGTCAAACTGTCCTGGAGCACTACAGCATTGTGGTTTCCTATCAATCAGCAGCCAGTTTAAGCCTTGGGGTGTGTGGTCTCCAGCCGATCGATGACTAAAATTGATCACAAAGTGCTGAAAAACAAGCAGGCACTGCAGCCTTCCAGGACTGAGAGTTGAAGAACGGTTGTGTGGCCCGCTGTGCAGTGCAGCACAGTGTCCACCAGGGGGCCCTCCTAACACGCTTTTCTGTTTTCCATGTACTTCCCCCCCCCCAGGCGTCAAAGCAGCACAGGCTGAAGCGTTACCACAGCCAGTCGTACGTGAACGGATCCAAGTGCGACCTCAATGGGAAGCCCAGGGAGACCGAAGTCCGGGTGAGAGAGAGCGTGACCGTGGCGTTTCAGCATCGTTTGTCCCGGCCGTGTGCTCGTTCTTTAATAATGCGCCATGTCCACAGAGGGACAGTGTTGGCCCTGGGCAAGTGTTAATGTTTTGTTGACACTGTGTGAATTTAACATAAAACGTACTCCCCACGTGGCTCGACACGGCCTTATTGGTCTCAGTCCGTCAGCTGCCCGTGAAATTTAAAATTACATTACGTTAAAAACCGGTTTATCCAGAGGGATGATTCGTAGTGGATAACATCAGTGTCACTCCCAGGAATACAAAACTGGGTGCTGCTGGGTGACTCACTCCGTAAAAGCGCAGCTTTTTTTCTAATCTGACCCGTGCCAGTGCCAACTGTGGCCAGTAGCCCTGCAGGGTGCGGTACACAATTATCTTCACTTCGCCCGAGGGATATATGGGAGGGATTCAGTTGGCGGGGATAGCGGTGTTCATTGCTTGAGCTACTCCGGTTGGCTTGGTCTCTGCGCAGATTGGGTCTCCTCCCCCCCACCCTGCATGCACGTGGCTTGTGCCTGCGGTGTGAAAAGAAGCATCTGGCTGACGCCGCGTGTTTCGGGGGAGAAGTGCAAGCTGTCTTCCCGAGCCGGCAGCAGGGGTGTACATGGTTTGCAAATTGGTCATTCCAAATTTGTGTGGGATTGGAGATGCCAAATTTTTTTTAAAAGAAAGGTATAAAAAACTGTGGTATCTCAAAGAAGGCAGAGGCACAGGGAAGTGTAATAACAAATATTAACAAAGAACAAGTTGTACTGTAACAAAAAAAGGCTATGATTGGACAGAACCTGTTTTATGCAGCTGTAAAAGAAGTCTTTGTAGGAAGAAAGAAATATTCGAGCGCAGATGGAGAAAGTCATTATCTCCTGCGGTGGAAATTAGTCGTGTGGCTTTGTCATCAAAACTGAATCTGTCAATGAAGAAAAATGTGAGTGGTAATAACTGGCATAACAGGTCATTGAAAGCACAGCCGTGGCATTTGGGCGGGATCACGAGACGCGGCCCCTGCCAGCTCGGAAAGACGGAGAGCCCATAACCGTTTTGACCCCCCGCCCCCTCTCTCTCTTTCTCTCTCTCTCGCTCCCTCTCTCTCTCGCTTGCTCGGTGCGCTTTGCCTCCAGTTCCTGTGTGAGGAAGGTTCCGGAGACTACGTGGCGCGCGTGGACGAGCCGCAGTCCTGCCGCTACGTGCTGACGGTCCACACCACGCGCACCTGCCACCACCCCTTCCTGCGCCCGCCGTCCACCACCAAGCCCCACGGCATCGTGTGCCAGCCCGCCCTCAGCCCCCAGCAGTACATGGACTACGTCAAGGCCCAAGTCTGTGAGTGACGCGTCGCCGCGGCGCCCTGTGAGGCTCACAGATTCAATGGCAGGGCTCCCCAAGACCCGTTAAAGAGCAAGCCAGCACTCGGCAGAAACCACTCTCTATGGTTAAAATGTTTAGCCTGATGATTGTACTGCAGGCTCCAACCAATCGGTGATGTCATTACAGGTATTTGCCTCAGCTGCCAATAGAAATACGCACTTTGATTTAGGTGTGGCCAGCACTGCAACCTAGTTACTCTTCAAAGACCTCAAATTTGGAAAAAAAGAAAACTTGAAAATTTATGAAAATAACATAGCATGGCTATTTTTTATTTGGATATTTTTTATTGTACTCTGCCATTGCAAGGAGTTGTTCCAAACTCTGTGAGCATGTACTGAATACCTCCAAAACAGAATGTTTGTTATGGGCATGCAGGGTCATCCTGCTTTTTACTACATCTCGTTTCACCCTGTTGAGTGCTGCCCTTTTCCTCCTCATTATAAAACGCTAATTGCTGTCTTCTGAGGGTGCTCTGTCTGGGACGTGCAGCACCCTGCAGTTAGTTACGGGAGGGTGACGGTGCCTCCCCTTCCCGCAGCTGACACCAAGCGCAAAGTGGAGCAGATATCAGAGGAGCTTAAGAACCTGGACGAGATTCTGGCCAAGGACGAGGTCGCGGATAGCAGAACAGGCGAAAAGACAGCAGAGGAGGATGCTGCAGTGCCCTCTGTTGGCCAGGAGGACACGGATAAAGGTAAAACGTTGCGTTTTAAGGGTACATTTTGGGGTTAACACCGTTAAATATCGGGGTTAAATAATAACAGGCTGGGATTGAAGAGTAAAGGGAACATGCAAATCCCATAAATTGAATGTGGATCAATCAGTTACTAATCAGATGTTAGAGAGCCAGGTATGTATGTGTCAGTGTGTTTTGTATAACTTGTTTGCCCTTTTCTTGGGTGACTGGCAAAGCTCACAGTTGATTGTTTACACAGCTGGATATTGATGCAATTCAGCATGAGTACCTCGATCAAGGGTCATGTCAAGTGGTCAAATGTGTTGGTCTCACATTTTGCTGTGCAAATTCACCTCAGGCTGATCAGGCATAGTCATGTTTTTAAAAAGTCAACTTAAAAATAAATGTTGACCGTGACTACATTTGGGGCTTGGTGTCAACTCGACCATCATGTGTAAAAGCTTGTTTGAGTCATGACGCAATTGTTAACTTGCGTATGAACTTTGGCATGTCATGTGACCGGTTTCATTCCAAATTTAGACTCACCCCTGTGGTCTGTGCTGTTCCATACATTTAAAGTCTTACTGTGAAAGTCCCTGTCATAAAAATGTTGTCTGAACCCTCTTGGTTCCAGCCTCCCCATTGGTCTTTGACCCCTCGCAATAGATCGTTCTACCATTTTATTTGTCTAGTTTAGGACAAATAAAATAAATGAAAAAAACTGCTGGGTGGCCTTCAATAAATAATACTAGTTTTTAGAGAATCGTTTGGTACTGCACAGGGATCTGCAACCCTGGTCCTGGAGAGCTGCAAGATCTTGTGGTTTTCGCTTTTGCCTAAAAATCAGAAACCAGTTCAGACCTTAAAAACCTGCTGAAGTGAGTTTACTGTGTCATCAACTGCTTTCAGTGATCATTTAAGTGCTAAGGAGTATTAAAAAAAAAATTTAAAAAAAAAACCAACAGATCCTGCAGGTTTCTAGTTCCAAGGTTGCAGGCCACGGGTATGAAATCTTCTCGCTGTCAGCAAAATTAACTTGTCAAACTTGGAAACGAATTCACGTTTTCTTCACAAACACAACGGGGCGACATAGCTCAGGAGGTAAGAGCGGTTGTCTGGCAGTCGGAGGGTTGCCGGTTCGATCCCCGCCCTGGGCATGTCGAAGTGTCCCTGAGCAAGACACCTAACCCCTAATTGCTCTGGTGAATGTGAGGCATCAATTGTAACGCGCTTTGGATAAAAGCGCTATATAAATGCAGTCCATTTACCATTTACCATTTGCAAAGTTACGGACAGAAAACATTGAGTGGGCACAGGCCTCAGAGTGTCTCCTCAGCCTTTGTTTCTATTTTACTCTAAGGAAGAGACGATGGTGCCGGTGCGGTAGGAATTAACCAAATTGCGGACGTAGCGCTCTGATTAGCCATGTGCGCGTTTGAGCAGGAGCGGACGACGCGTCGCCGGAAGACGTCTCCGTGGAGGACGCGGAGGACGAGGAGTTCTGGGAGAAGGCGGCGAAGCCGGACGGCAAGACTCCCAAGGACACTGAGGAGGCGCAGAAGGTAAGGAAAAGACATCCTTTAATGTTGTCATTTGCAGTTTATTTTAAAGAAGATGTTGGTTTAGGCACCGTCTAGTGCAGTTTTAAAATTATCATTTTATCCATCCGTATCGGAAAAATCATGATGATGGTACCCATCCCTAGCGTCCGTGTACCAGAGGAACGTGGCATTCAAACTGGGTTAAAAAAATAAAAATAAATTAAAAATCATCTCTTGTACTCCACCATTGCTCTATTATAGGGAAATAGTCAAAACCAAGCCTGTGCATCTAGCACAACTGACACTAATTGAAAGTCTTTTTTCATTTAGATTTTCCAGGCAGCCAACGTTAGTTGAAAGAATTTCCTGAATTTGGAACGCAAAACATAATTTCTTTTGGAAATGCTGCATACATTATTTCAATAAATTCTGTCATACAACTAAATTCTTGGTTGATTGGCAGTGGGCCATGGGCTTGGATTACTAATGCAGTTTTGTTTTCACAGATTGACGGAGATACAGCAGAAACTCAACTCGGAGATAAAGGTGAAGGTCCATGTCATAACCGAGTGGCTTTTTTTTGTTGTCTTTTCATCAAATTTAGCCCCCTTTCCACAGATTCATTTACCCGGTTTTTATGCTTTCCCCAGCAGAATTCAGAGAAGGAAAATTCAATTTTAAGATTGTCACAGACTCGTCGGACCTAATGAAATTCGTCAAGCACCTGAAAGAGAACAATAGAAAGGTCAGTGACTGAGTAACCAAGGACAGGAACTTCTCAGTCAGGTGACTTCCTGGCCTGAACAACGTTCAGTAGCTTCTCAGTGACATCTTGGTAACTTCTCGCCTTCAGTAACATCTCAGCAAGGTCTCAGTAATGCTTTGCCTCAGTTATGTGCAATAATGTCCTCTCTGGTTTCACTAATTTTTGGTCTCCAAAGCGTCTCTGTAAAGTCTGAGTCTGTAATGGTCTGCTTAGACAATAATAGGATTGTTTGTAAGTCTGTAATGGTTTGTTCAGGCCGTAGTGGGATTGTTACTAAATTGAAAAAACTGTTGAGCCTGCAGTTTTTTTTTCTTCTCCAAGCTGCAAGCTTTCCAGTGAGTATGCAAATATCCCTGTTTGCTTCTCCCACCGGTTCAGCCAAATCTTTAAGGAGTGTCTGAACATTTTTAGGCCACGTGAAATTGAATGAATGGGCCTGTCTTTGTAGACAAATAAAAGTGTTGCACCAGAGAAGGTCAGATAACTGTTTGACCACTCCTAACTGACGTCAGTGGCAAACAAAATGGGGCACCATGACTGCACGAAATCCGACTGTCTCACCAATAAAGGATTCATGTGGCCTCCTTCCTTTGTTCAGACTGGGATGAGTGTAGGCCTGGTTCTATGAAAATATGAAGTCAATGGCATAACATAAATCACAAGATCAAATGTAATAAGCATTAACAGAATTACTATAAACACGCATGAAGGGAATGTCATCCGCAGTGTAGACATGTTTGGAATAATTTAACACACAGCGCAGAGGCAAGGAAAACCCTTTAACCTACACCTCGGAGTGGAGTATTGCGCTTATACCATGGTCATTTGCCAAAGATTAAAATAAAAGAGAGGTCCTTAAAGGGGCAGTTCACCAAAAAAATAAAATAAAGTTATATTAGCATGTGGTGTAAGTGCAATCTGTCCATCCAGATAGTTTCAGTAAGATTTGATGTGTTTTCTAGATATCTGCTGGAGCTCACCCTGATACAGTGGACACCAAACGGGGCTCAAAGTACCAAACATATATATTTGAAAAACTCAACAGTAACATCTCATTCTACTATAATGAAACAGTTGCTCATGAACTTCCATAGACCTTGTTGTGCACGGTATCATCGAAAACTACTTTTCAGGGAAGTACGCCAACTGTGCAAAGCCTCAACCAAAACACGCCAGTATTCTGGGGTGCAGTGTCGGCATTGTTAAAAGAATGTTTTTGCAATGTTTGAAAAGATGTTGATGCTGCACTCCAGAATACTGCCGTGCTTTGGTTGAGATTCTGCGCAGATATACACAGTTGGCATACTTTGGTAGAATGTAGTTTTCGATGAAGGCAATGACTAGTATGAAACAAACTTATGTTTGAATCATTACAGTCTAATACTAAAAATAAATTTGCATATTGATGCATGCACACCGGTATCTGACTCGTGCTGTGTAATATTTGACCGACAAACCGCAATACTACTCTTTCTCCAATGGCTAATGTGTAACCGTGGTTAACCAATAATGGCAGCCAATAAGAGGCGGGGCATGAAGAGAGAGACTAAAAGGCGACATATAAGCCTTCTTGACACAAACCTTGATACTGAAGCTATGTCCGTTTGCCTGTCCCTTCACTGTCCTCACAGGTGGCCTCTGCCGACCGGAGAGAGAGGGGAGAGGGCGGGGCTGAGGGCGGGGCCGAGGGCAGGCAGGAGGAGGGCAAAGACAACGCAGAGGAAGGGGAGGACGAAGACGAGCGCCTGCTGCAGGAGTTCGAGGAGGAGATTGCCGACCTCTCCGTGCCCTCGGCCAAGATCGATGCCATCAAGGAGGAGATGCAGAAAGAATTTGACAACATCATAGACGAGGTACAGAATGGGGGTCGAGCGGTTTGGTTGCTAATGGCTCTAGCCATGAGCTGAGGCCTCATTCTTTCCCATGCCTGTGGTCGGAAGACCGAGAGAGAACAGAGCCCGTCTGCCAGATCATATTATATTCTCTGTTTCTCAAAGGTGGTAATCTAACAACTAAATATGCAACACTACTTTAAAAGAAACTTACACTTTTGATTTAGTTTACGAAACTAAGTTACCTTTGCTTGACTGTCCCATTGTAGAACACTCCTGTATGACTATGTTCTACAGCCAGCAACTGATTATTGAGGTTTGTTCACCAGGCAACAACATGCAACATTCCATGTGGCAAAATGCAAAAGAATAGGATAAAAACCCATTTGGTACTTTTCTAAACCATGCCTGGCCCCGAACCTTTTTCCTTCAAGGCCCAGCAGGAGCTGGAGACGGAGGGCCTGAAAGGTGAGTTTGACCGTGGCCAGGCCACGCAGACGCTGGAGACCACACTGGACAAGCTGCTCGACCGCCTGGAAGACAAGGAGGTGCTGGAACCCGGGCCCGAGGGTGAGCTTGGGGCCGCGGACCCCGCCAGGGGCAGCCCGAGCCTCGCCCCCCGCCAGCCAGGTAAATGACCCGCCCTGACCCCCCATCCCCCCCCAGCTTTGATGGCCTTCTGGATGCCAGAACACAGATTCTTTAGACCAACCAGTTGGTTAGCACCTTCCTTCCTCTCTGCTTCTTAACTACAGGAGTTTCTTGTGCTATGAATATTCATGAACAGGCTTACCCAATTATTCGACTTTACTTTAATTGGTTGTGCCCCTTTACAATGTTCCAGTTTGATTCATCCAGTTTAATGCATGAACTTATAATGTTTCTGCTTTAGAGGCACAGAGAACTTTCAGTGTCAAGAGCAAGGAGATGAGTATCTTGTTTGCCTACAGAATCTGTGGCCAAACCCAAATGTGCTCTGCAAACACAGGTTCAGTTTGCAGACATGTTGGGTTGTGACTGTATTCCTTCCATGTCCATCCACAGACCTCTAACCAAACCTGATCAGTGAAGTTCATAGTTGATTCATTAGAGTTCTGTGGGGACATTTTGTAAGGGTGAAATATCTTTTCATTGTTTGAGTGGCACGCAAACCCAAGGTGATCCCCTATGTTTACATGGACCCTACTGTTTAGGGCAGGCAGGGAAGGAAAAAAGTGAGTGCTTACATGTTAACATTTTCATATGTACATCAGATTTCCGTTGCTTTAGTGAAGTGAGCATTTGAAACTGAAACCCAGGGATTTTTGGGTTGGACATGGCAAACACGCCCAGTAAGTGATTTTCACTATCTCTGAGAGAAAATCGATGTACAACCCATTTCTTTCCCTGGTTGACCATCTTCAGAGAACAGCCTTGGGTAAAGTTTTGATCAAGGTGATGCTCACAAATTTTTCACACCTCATCCTCCATTCACTATTAATCCTGTCTGCCTTTTAACCCAAAGACTAAGAAACCTTCCGTTTAAAGAGGGCTATTCTGGGGGGTGAAAGGTCCCTCAACCAATCGGAGGCAAGGGTCTCGCCCAATAAGGAACTGCTCTGTTGGTGCCAGCTCAGGGTCAGGTCCAGCGCCTCCTGCTGTTCAAGTGACCTTGTTGTTTTGTTTGTCGCTACCCAGACCAAGCCCCTGACGACCATGTTAAAATCAAAGTTACTAAGTATAAGCCGGGCGGCAGCCCCGATCGGCAGTTGAAGGTGCAGGAAATGAGTGAACGGGACCCCCAAATGCAGCACATTAAGGACGTGGTTAAAGAGCAGCTAGAACGTGCGGGCCTGAAAACGGAAGGTAGGAGAACGGTGGCATCCGCTGGGCACTTCTCTTCTTGGGGCTGGTGTTTAACCCAACCTTCTTTTCCTGCACCCCCAAAATAAGCAAAAACGATCAAAACATCCAGAAGGTGGACACTAACCTCTATCAGGGAAAACTCTAAGGCGGAGATCTGCAGCCTTGGTCCTGGAGAGCCTCAGAGTCTGCTGGTTTTCTTTGTTATTCAGCACTTAATTACTTTTACTCAGCACTTGATTATCAAAGCACTTTTACTTTTCTCAACTGGTTTCTTGGGTCTGAATCGTTAGCTCGTTCTAAGGCACAAGTAAAAAGCCAGCAGATTGTTTGGCTGTCGAGGACCAGGATTGGCTAGCCCTGCTCACAGGCGCCACGTCGCTCGGCCAGTTTGTTTGAAGCAGACGCCATAGCGCCCCCCCCCCCCACACACACACACACACACCGGCCACTGCGGGGCCTTGTGTCGGCAGGAAGTTGTTCTGTGTGTAATTTCGGGCCTTTTTAACGCTCGACTGCTCTCTGCTTCTGCTTCGCAAAAGATGTTCGTCTGGTTTCCACGCCTCATTCCCCACACGGTCCAGTCACAGCCGGCAGACGAGGGGCATAAGTGTCACACCGCCTCAGCCATCAGCTCTGTCCACGCCCATTCTTTGATCTTTATTTCCAACCCTTTATCTTTTGTGTCCCGTTGTGTGGATTGCTGGGAGTGGTATACTTCCCTAAAATAGTGTTACAGTTTGTGGTCCTAAAACCCGGAAGTACGTTCGCATTTTTGAGCCATGGGTTCCCTCATCAGATTTCCAATGTTTTTTCCCCATAGGGATTTCTTTTTCTGCCAAAAATAAGGTCTGTGGTTAACGTAAGCCTAAGAGAGTTTCACGTTTTGTTTTACAAAAATAAATTGTACCCATTGATATCTCAACCATACATTTCGAAGCTGTTATGTGCTTTAAAAAGTAAGTTGCTGACAAGTTGCTATATTGAAACTACAACAATGGTTGCATTCTGGCAACCGCCACTCAAGTTTCCATACTAGCCCACCTGCACACAACAACTGTTGTATCCTTTAGCGACTTCGAAATTCACAGCTGAGCTATTAATGGGTGTAATGTCTCGTAGAAAACATGAAACTCTTGGACTTATGTTAACCACAGGCCTTATTTTTGGCAGAAAACAAAATTCCTATGGGGGGAAAAAAAGCGTTGAAAATCTGCCAAGGGAACCCATGGCGTAAGAAACGTCCGGGTTGGCCTACAAAAAGACGTCATCGCTGTAACACTCTATTGTGTATGAATGCCAATATGTGGGCTGATGGGTATGTCCTTTCAGGTAAAATTGAGGTGAAGATCCTGACACGCCGGTCGGCCGAGGAGGCGGGGGACCAGTGGTTGACAGAGGAAGACACCAAGTCTTTTAGAGAACTGCTAATAAACCTGCTGGTAAAGCATGTGTTGTTTTATACATTTTATTTGTTAGTCCCTGGTATTGATCACTAGGTTTAGTTACTGGTAGTTTCAACTGGCTTCCAGCAACAAAACCACTCCTTGTGTCTGTATTGATAGTTGAGGAAAACACAATACTTTTAGAGAACTCTTAACGTGTTGGTTTCTTCCGCTATCACCGCAAATCTGATGATTTTCTTCTCTGTCAGACTGGGGGGACAGAGGAGGTGTACAAGGAGCAGAAGCGGCAGCAGGAACTGGAGAACAACTACAGGTTTGTGTGGGGAGAGAAGCAGGAGGAGGCTCAGTCCACCGGGACCTCGGACTCTGATGATGTGGACTTCTGAGGAAGACGACACCAAGCACCATGGAACACCTGGGAGGGGGGAGGGGAGTGGTCACTCTCGCCGTGTCACAGATCAGAACGATGGCAACGTGCAGCGTCCATGGCCATTAAAGAGTAGCTACGGGGGTAACCAGCATCCACAAATGCCCCCCTCCTCCAGGTGACCTACTTCACATAGCACATAGAGCATCGGCCAGTACGGCCGCGTCTCTTCTTCCATCTTTGGTGATCGACAACTACCCGGCAGACCAAACCGTCAAAGCACACAGGGTTGTGGGAAGTCGAAGGGGTTGGAAAACATAATTTTGAAACGGATGACGGGGAAACCACCGTGAGTTGGACTGGAACACCTGGACCTTCAAACAATCCGTATTCCCAGTACGTGGACTTAAGGAATTAGACCTTGTTCTTTTGACTTTGCTTAAGAATGATATAATACTCGTGGCCCGTCCACGACTGTAGTGACTGCTTGAGTCCCCTTTTCTCACTTTCATACCGTAAAATTTTCAGTGTATTTTTTTTTTTTTTTTTACAGTAAAAGCTTCTTCTGGTACTTTTCATAGGTTGGCTGCTTGTACCTTGGCTCTCACAAAACTCATCTGTGCTCTCTTGCCAATATAAAATTTGATAAAAACGAGTTTATTTAAAATGTGTGTATTGCCAACACTGTGATCATCATTCCCCTCAGCATTGTAACAATTTAGGGATATTTTGTAAGCTTATACCAATGAGGGGCTTATAGTACGTAGTTTATAGCCACTTCATGATTGGCGAGGAGCAGGTCTTCCATCAAATCAAAACTGAAACATTTCATGTAGACATCAGTGTTTAAAAGCTGTATGGTGGTGTGAAGCGTAGGTCTGTCTGCTAGTACATCTTTGTTAATAATTTTGAAAATTTTGAATGAATGCTCTGTAAATATACATGCTGGGATTATGAACAGTAGATTCTATTTCCTCAAACATTTATAGCACTTTAAATGTAATCTCCTAATGACAAACTTTGTAAACGTGTGCTGGATGCAAAAGTGCAAAACTGAGCAATTTAAATGTCCGATTTGGAGGAGTGGGAGGAATACAGGACAGAGGCGATTGAAACCAAAGTATTTGGAGAACAGTTTCCATCTGAGACTTTTGGCTCTAAACACTTGATGCAAGTTCACATTTAGGCGATTTCATGTTTTCCTCAAAGGGGGTCAAGCTAAAGCAGGGCGGAACACCCAGATCTTGAGCAGGGGTGCATTAAAAACTCAAACTGATAAACTGTGGACTCAATTTCCCATCAGCCACTTTGTGAAAAGTTATTTGGCTAAATAAAGTACATTTTTTTGAACAGCACAGCTTCTAGCTACCTTTCAATTGAATTGGTGTATATAAAATTCCACTTACAAAACCTGAAGCTTAAAATTGTGTGTTGAATGTATGAGAAAGGAATCCTTAATTTATTAAAACTGATTTCATAAATGCCCTCTAGCCTGAGCATCTGGCATCTGTCCATTTTGAGTTGACGTAACAATTTTGTCTACATGTGATTCACATGGAGCTATAAACCACTGATTTGAACCCCCAACCCCCCCAAATTTCTGCTGAAGGAGATATACCTGTAAGACATGAAAACCTTTGTCCACCATCCACTACCAGCAAACAAGGTTTTAAACAAAGGTTGCTTCAAGTATATATTTGATTTAATTTTTTTAATTCATATGAATACTTCTTTGTTTGTAGTTTTTTCCTCAAGTCTGATCAGATAAGTGACAAAGGGCTTTTTGTGTAAACTTTGTGAATAATTGTACTTCCTTAAATACTGTAAATAATTTTGCTTGCCCTGGGGTGTTTGGTGGGTGTTGGAATTTCTGTCAGCATAGTTCATTGTGGGGCCATCGGTTAGCTTGTTATTAAAACAACTCTAATCCATTGTTTTCATCATTTTTACATTTGTGTTTTTGATTGATATTCTGCCACATTGGTTAAATACTCAGTACAAAACCTTAGCTGAAGTACTGCCTTTCTGTTGCAATTCCAAATACATGCATGTGTATAGAAGGTAATGAGCGCCCAGCACATTTCAGTAAAGTACTAAAGGTATCAGTAGTTACTAAAGCATCGCTGTAGCATTCATTTGCCTTGGATATATGCCTGGAAGTAGCTGCTCGACTTTAGGTGACATATAATGACCCCTTCTCAATGTCTCAGGGCCAGGCAATGCACTCTGTTCTTATACCGTTCAGTGGTCTCAGATGTGTTGTGACACGTGACAACTGAAGCATACATCCAAAGAACTCGGGGGGCATGAACGCAAGGTGAACCGAATGAACAGTGTTTAAAATGTTTTGCCTCGTCAACTGCAAAACTTAATGGCTGTCTTTGGTATCCAAGTGTTGGCATGCAAAGGTGCTTTAAACTAGGGTGTGAAGTCAATGAATTAGAACTCCTCAATAAAACAACTTGAGAGATACACGAGCCCAGCCTAAGGGTGATGTTGAAATGTGTTGAAGGGAGGTATTTACAACCGCCCTGTAAGGAGGCGTGTAGATGTCGCCATAGTCACACAACTGTAAAGTAGGAGGACATGAGTCGATTCGTACATAGTTTCAAAGAGCAGTTTGTTCCATTACAGAACGTGGGAAGTAACGCTACTGGCTAACATCAGCTAGCTAGCTACTCTGGGTTGATAGTAGAGCTTGGTTTGCGGTGTGAAGCTAACTTGTCTAACCATTTTACAGTTAACACTTCCTCTAGGGAGTGACATTATGAGAATACGCGTTTAAAGAGCAACTCAATGAATGCATATTTTAGATTCTCAGAAGTAACGGTGACTAAATAAGCGCATGCAACTTTAATTGCGGACTCGACTGAACCACGGTCTTTAGAATCATGACAGACAAACCAAGTTAGCACTAGCTAGTTTACATTTGCTACATTGTCCTAGCCGACAGACCCGAGGCTGGAATTTGCACTTCGCTGATAAAATGACGCTATATGTTGGTGAGTTTTTGAACACGATTCTAAATCGCTTTCAGGTTTTATTTCGTGAACCGGCCGGCCTATGGAGCTTAAATCTGTAGCTTGTTAGCTAGGAAGGATCTCATGCTGCCCAACTCTGGGTTGGCGAACTCGATGCTAAAGCTAGCTCTTTACAGTAGTTACCTAGCATAACTAACATAAGGACGGCTAAGGCCTGACACGTAACATAGCTAAATTAACCGATGGCAAACCTATGTGCCCTTACGCATAACATAGCTAGCAAGCACTAGTTTAGCTAGCTTAGTCCAGTTAACCAGAAAGTATGTCGTTAGACGGCTAGGTTTACAAGTTAAAGTCAACATTTGAACACTGTTTCCCTTGCTATGAAACAAGGGTAATTAACTAGTGTAGGTAACACGAGTAGATGGTGGAAAATATGAGACACTCATCCTACCTAGCAAAATAATTTGGCCTTTGTTAAGTCTCGTTCTCTTTGACTGAATAACATTTGTTATCATCATAGCTAGCTTGCCAGATCTCACTACATCTAAATCTAAAACGTCATCGCTGAAAATGGCTGTATAGTGTAATTCCTTGCTTGCATTTTCTTAACTCGTTGCACATTATGTTGTCAGGGAAAGTTCCATCCATCTGCAAAGCGGTGTGTCCCAAATTTGAAAGAATTGTTGTAGAACTGGCTAATCTAGTGTGCCTAGCACTGGATAACTTTTATTGATCATTTGAAATAATACAAAACTATACATTCGAGTGGGCATCATCATAATTCAGTATTTATTTTACTTGGAACTGAGAATTGAAAACATTTTACAGGAAACTGAATTTACGATTTGTCTCTACATTCCAGTATTCCCTTTTTTCCCCCCATGTATTATTACATGGAAATGTTGTGGTCTGGTCCCCGTATACGGACATGACTAGTTTGCTGCTTCCTACGAACAACCAACTAAATTACAACTTCGTAGGCCTAATTTTTACTACACACAACAGATTAGCCAAGCCATTCTGTTCTGTGAGCTGAATTATTATTGACCGGAGCTACCTAAAAACAGTTTCCGCAATACAATCTATTATTTAGTCCAAACTTTAACGTGTGTAAACCAATTGTTTAAATTAACTGGCGAGGTAATTTTAGGATACGGTGTAGGATTTGAGTTCCTCATGTTTCGTCCATCTACTCATTTTACATTGCATACTACATACATAGGATTAGCAGACCTCTTATCGACGACTTACATAGCTTTTTACATAGCATTCATTGTTCATTAACTGAAATCTGAAGCATTTGGTAATACCTTGCTCAAGGTACACGCAGTGTCTCCGGAATCGACTGCGACCTTGTTAAAAGCCACTTACCCACTGTGTACACTCGTCCTACATGCGTTAACAACTACTTCATCAATATAGACTGACTGTTTTGTGTTACAGAACAGTGAGAACACTAATTGTGCTATCAATGATTGGAATCATGCCCTATAGAAAGTGCAAGACTGATACCATATTGTGCATTCAAAAGGCAAAACTTTGACACAATTTTTTTTTTAACCTTAAAAATCAAAGTTTTTTTGAGCCTTTACATTTGTCAAATGAAACGAATGTTGGTCGCCGAACCTGTTTCAGACTGGAAAGTCTAGTTCTGACTGAAAGTCTGGGCTTCACCCTATCTAGATGTTTGTTTAGCACCATATCAGCACAGTCATTGTACTAGACTAGAGACGAGAAATACACTGGCATGTACGAGAAGTACTTGCGGTGAAGAATGGGTGTAATATATTCTGGATCTTGACTGTAGCCAGACCGGCTGGGTTTTCACTGAATATTGAACACAGTGATTTGTGGGATTGAAAAACTAGCTAGCCTTTTGGCTGTTTTTGGCCTGGTTCCTGAGATTGAGAACGTTTTTTAGGCAGGCCGATTATGTCTCTTCACTGCGAGACTTCCAAATGAACCTGGCGACCCTGATGTAGGCTACCTGATGCCTTTCTGTTGCAGACGTGTAAAGAGAGAGCACATAGAGCAGCTGAGAGGGACGCGAGTCGGGACTGGTCGGGATGAAGTGCCTCGGCTCGAGGCTGGCCTTCTACGTGGGCTTCCTGGTGGGAACCTGCACACTGTACCTGTTTCTCAAGCAGATGTGGCTGGGGAAAGCCGCCGGTAGGCGGTCGATCAACGGCGAAACCCATACCTGGAAGGCGGAGGATCTGGAGCACCTCAACGTGCGCCACGACCACGTCACAGGTACCGGATTAATCAAATCTCTCTTCCCTTAACTCCTCTTTACATTAACTTCCTTTAACATCCTTGTTTACATGCGAGAACATATGAAAACCTGCGATAAGTAATTTATATTTGTTTTTCATAAAGCTATCCTTTCTGTAGCTGAGCTACTCTTTAAACTTTGGCGATCAAAAAGCCGTACGCACATTTGTTTAATCGTTTGTGGCAAGCGGCCCCAGATTTGAATGGTGCCATAAAAGTCTTCTGGTGCTCTGATCCTGTTTTTATTTTCTCTGAGTATTGAGTTTGCCAGAATTTCTATATTTCTGGGATATAAATATGAATTTTATTAGACCGTAGTTTGATTGAAAACTAAAGATAATAAACACTGATTTCCATCCATTATATACCCGCTTATCCTGTGCTGGGTCACAAGGGGTGCTGGAGTCTATCCCAGTGTGCATTGGGCGAAAGGCAGGAATACACCCTGGACAGGCCGCCAATCTTTCGCTGGGCACACACACCATTCACTCAGCATTCACTCACACACTCATACGTATGGGCAATTTAGCATCTCCAATTAGCCTACACTCATGTCTTTGGAGGAAACTGGAGTACCCGGAATAAAACCTATGCGGACACAGGGAGAACTCCACACAGAAAGGTCCAGGCCGGATTCGAACCAAGCACCTTCTTTTGAGGCGACAGTGCTACCCATTGCACCACCGTGCCGCCCTTAACTCTTGCTTTGTTTAACAAATATATGAAGCAGTGCTGTTGTTTACTCTAGTATGGCCCTGAAATCCTGGTCCAGTCCTGGTTTTCTTTTCTCCCACGTAATTAAATGAACAATTACTGCTACTGATTGGCCAGACAGTCTACACACCGGACTCAGGTAAAATGGAGGGTGGAAAACCAGCAGTTCTTGGCCCTGGAGGATCATGATTTGAATAAAAGGGCTCAATGTTCTCACTGTCATTGGCACAACTCATGTATTTGTCGTGTCAAGTCTAATTTATTTTTTGGTTTGTTTAACATGAATGGCACAGTCTTATTGCACTGGAGTGAGTTGAGTGGGCAGACAAATGGCAGTTAATTATGTTTTTTGCGTAAGATAGGTGAGGGGTGTTACGTTTTGTATTGTTTGTATTTTCAGTGGACTTCTTATTTATGTTGTGAGGCAAATTTCCATGTGAGTGGAAAATAAGGTCTTAGCTTTAAGAACTGAGACAGGATGATGGGCTCACAAATGGTTTGGGTGCCAAAAACTGGCTAAGAAAAGTGTAGGTTGGGTTTGTGGGAGGATTTACTAGGGAAAGTTTGAAGCGCTGATGTTGAGGGCGGGGCTTGGGGTCTTCCCAGGGCAGGACAACAGCGTGGCGGACGAGCTGTACCAGAAGGTGCGCGTCCTGTGCTGGGTGATGACGGGCCCCAAAAACCTGGAGAAGAAGGCGCGTCACGTGAAGGCCACCTGGACGCGCCACTGCAACGTGGCGCTGTTCATGAGCTCGGAGGAGGACCCGGACTTCCCCACCGTGGGCCTGGGCACCAAGGAGGGCCGCGACCAGCTCTACTGGAAGACCATCCGCGCCTTCCGCTACGCCCTGGAGAAGCACGGCCACGAGGCCGACTGGTTCCTCAAGGCCGACGACGACACCTTTGTGGTGCTGGAGAACCTGCGCTGGCTGCTGGCCAACCACACGCCCGAGGAGCCCGTCTACTTCGGCAAGCGCTTCAAGCCCTTCGTCAAGCAGGGCTACATGAGCGGCGGCGCCGGCTACGTGCTGAGCAAGGAGGCCGTGCGCAGGTTCGTGGAGGCCTTCGACACCAACACGTGCGGCCACACGTCCCCGGTGGAGGATCTGGCCCTGGGCCGCTGCATGGAGAAGGTGGGGGTTAAGGCCGGGGACTCCCGCGACACGCTGGGACGCGAGACCTTTCACCCCTTCGAGCCCCATCAGCAGCTGACCAGCAAGTTCCCCAATAGCTTCTGGTACTGGAAGTACTGCTACTACCCCGTCGTGCAGGCAAGTCGGGCGGGAACCTGTTGCTAGTAATGGGTGACAACACTACTACAGAATAAGAATTATCAATTAAATGTGTTACGAACCAAAACAGTCATACAATTGAAAAGTTTTGTTTTTTGTGAATATTGGTGGAAAATAGGAGTATTTCAGATCAGTATTTGGCCTAAGACTGTGCTGCTGAGAATCAAAATGGGAGAGTGATCATGTATGCTTACAAACATGGAGTGCCCGATAAGTCTTTTTCAGCATTAGTGGCATGACAGTGGGTGTGTCCAGTCTGAGGTTGGGTGTGTTTAGTGGTACTGAGAATCTGATTTGCTGTTTCGGCTTTTGACGAGTCTTGATTGGCAGTGTGGTAGCTAAAGAGTTTGTGAAAAGGCGTTTGGCTAATGAATACACCTTGAACGTAAGAGATAGGCAATTGCATGGGGTCTGTAACTATTCTGAGAGATCGCTCCTGCTCCTTTCCCACAGTAGCAATGTTTTGCCTGCGTAGCGGATCCATGCTCCCATTTGTGATAGGAGCTGGTTTACGGCTTGCCTCTTTACGCCCCTTTGTTGCCTCATGCTGAAACATTTTCTAAAATGGCCGCCGGCATTGCTGTAATGCCTTCTATCTGCACTCTGTCCCCCAGGGTTCCCAGTGCTGCTCCGACCTGACCATCTCCTTCCATTACGTGAACCCCGAAGTGATGTACCTGCTGGAGTACTACACCTATCACCTGCGCGCCTATGGCTACCGGCACCGCTACCAGGCCCCGCCGCCCACACTGCCGCAGACCGACGGGTTAGCGGTAGCAGCGGCGGCGGCAGAGAACGCGGAGGTGCGGCCGGCAGGCAGGGACATGGTTCCGGTTCAGTGGGAGGAGCCGGATTTGAAAAGGACGCAAGCAGCGCAGGAAGTCGGCACTGGGAATGCCGAAAAAAAGCCAGAGGATGGCGGGAATGTCGAAAAGAAGCAATAGATTGTTCCAGAAGATTGTTTTTTTTGTCTCTCCTCAGATAATGATGTCTATAGGAACTACGTCCAAAGGGAGTTTTTAAAAGGGATGTGTGTGTGCGTGCATGTCTGTGTATGTGGGAGTGAGAGAGTATAGGAATTTGTGGCAGTTAGGCTCGACCAGCTAAATTGCACGTGCTGATGGTGACTAACAGAGAGGGAACTTGACACTCCTCTTTGTTCCACAAATGGTACAAGCTGTTAATAATCTGAAGCTGGGCAACCTGCATTTCTAACATTCTGCTGGGTTGGCTGCACTTTTGGAAAGAAGTGTTGGGCATATCCAAGCAGTGGATTGTATTTGCCTTGATAAACCTGTTCCTATCATTGCAGGCAAAGCAGTTTGCCTTTAGAGGTGTTTGAAGTAGCCTGTTTTACTGGAAATGTGATATTTTCTCTGTGTGGTTTTGGCGATTTCTTGTTTTAATGACTTAAATTATTTAACACACCAGCATCCTTAGTTTACTCAATCTGTGAGCAAACCTGAGGGTTTTTTTTAACGCCCTTTTTTTTGTCTGAAGATTTAGAAAAGAAAAAAGTTTGAGTTTGATCCGCTGTCTTAAAGAGCAGTTTTGCACGGTTATAAAAAAACCCAAAATTGGTGACATTAAGGGCCAGTTCCACAGACACGGATTAAGCATGGCCATGGTCTAAATTGAGTTTTGTGTGGAGGGGCTTAATCTGTTTCTGTGAAACTGGCCCTAAAAATCACCTCATTAAATAGTTGAAAATGGAGTGGAAGGGACCAAGTCATTGTTGACAAAGTAAATTAAGAGTCAACAGGGAACTCTCAAAAAAAGAAATAAATGAGCAAATAATGAATAGGTAAAAGTGAAGGGGAAAAAAATGTGAACTTGAAAATAACTGCATCTGCCTATCCTACCGAAAGACTTTCGTGAATTGTGCGGACTGAATATCCAGTGCCCTCTCCTTTAGCTCCCTCCGAAGTAAATGCGAGCAGGAAACTATGAGCGAGTGCTTACGGCACAGGCTAGCTTAGCTAGCCGCTCGCAAACACACTATGGGTAGTTAAATGTAACTTCACATAAGCCAGCTAGCTGATAATTCCTCATGCCTAAAAATGATCCTTAAGCGAAACAAACCCATGTAACGTGCAAATAAAGTGTAATCGTTATCTGTACTGCAACAAATTTTACAGCATAGTTTTCACGTGGTGCCAACCATTTTAAATCGTATCATACCTTCGCACTGATAGTGCCTAACAATGATCTGCCTGGGCACACTTGCTAATTATCACTCCCCATTTCTGAGTGTTGGGCTGAAATATCCCCACTTAACATGACTGGACATTGTTTTAATTCAGCAAACTATCTAGCAAGCTAACTGTGCTAAATGCTAGTTTACATGCAATGTATAGAGAAGGAAAGTAGGAATGAATGTGTTGCCGTGTGATTCCACCCTCCCCCTCCACCTAACAGCATTTCCCCATGGTGGGTTGGAATATAAACCGTAGAAGTTTATTTATATATAATAGGTTGATTTAAAAAATTCAATACTCCCACATAATGCAGGTGGATGCCTTAATTCTGATGCATATGTCATTTCGATGCATTGCTCAAAACAGTGAGAAAAGTATGCCAATTTTAATCCTCAATCATTCCAGCCTGCACACTAGCTGGAATTTAGTGTGGGAACATTTGTTAAATCATTTTTAAAAATGTCTCATTGACATTCTTTATAAAGAAAAAAGTAACTAGTGACTAATCTGTTAACTGGTATACCTCAGATTTTAAACCAAATCTACTTATACACATGTACATTTGTAATTTTTTTCCGAAGATTTTTTTATAAAAAGTGACTGCCTGTCAGTAGTATATTCAATTATTTATATTATCAGATAAATTTGGTAAAAAAAAATAATTTTTGTACAGCTAATGCAGTGTACACACACCTTGGATTAGTGACCTGGGTAGGAATTGTTGTACCTGTTTTTGATGCTACAGTCTTGCACAAACGACCTCTTCCATAATCGGTACGTTTTTGCATATTGCAGACGAGTTTATTTGACCTACAATCCTGTTTTTCTCCACTGCTTGAATTTCTTGTCAGGTCAGGAATGTTACAGTCCGTGCCGGTGTATTTTTCACGGTGATGGTTGAGCTCTGTGCTGCCCTTCTCTCAATCGCAATCGCAATGTTATCATCGGACTGAATAAAGGCAAATTTACCTTAAAAGGTTTGCTGTATATATGTGTGTGTGAATATACGTATGAATATGTATGTTTATGAATGCATCAATCGGGTGTAGCACTGAAGAACTCGCAGGATCAGATTCGCTCCCCCAGGCTGCTGTGTGGAACTGACACTTCCTCTTACTCTGTACCCTATGCAGCCACACTGAAGGTAAGATTCATTTGATTCCTTTTTCTTTTATTTTGCATATTGTGTGTGTGTTTTGTGTGTTGTGTGTTGTGTGTGTGTGTGTGTGTGTGTGTTGTGTCTGAGACCGAGTACCTGTGAGCTGGCTTTGATGATGGATATAACTGCTGAGAACCCCACAGTGTGTGTGCGGTATTTCAAATGTGTTTAATATTAATAGGAAAGTAACAAACTACTTGCGAGACACTCGTTTAAAAGGGGACAAAGTTTTCAATTTTTTATGTATATTGCAGGATGGAAATGTTCAGTGTTGTATAATATATGGAATTTTTTTTTTTTTTTTTAATTAAGATGTTACCAACACCGTCCTTGATGTCATACTTGCGTACGGCAAATCCTATTCCCTATTATATTTTATTCCTTCAGTCTTTTCATGCTTTTTTTTTTTTTTTACAAATGATCCTCAAATATCTATTTGTCTGCCAGCAATATTACCTGCACAAAAAAAACCTTTTACAAAGCAATCCAAAATAACACAAGATATTTTCCTTAACACAAGTCAGTCTTACAATAGGCAGAATTTGTGGGCTGAAACTCACCCTGTCCTGCACATTCTTTTAACAGGATAAAGGGGGCTTTTGAGTTCGCCCTGCTGGATCTCTCTGCTGCATTGTGCAGCTTCACTAAATCATGCCTGAACTTGGGCACCCCATTCAGACACAGTTCCCTAAGCCAGTCCCCAGTGACAAAACTTTAATAGGAAGTTCCAGTAATTTAAGAGTGCGTGGCCATTTTTTAACGTAACAATGGCCAGAACAGAGACTAAATGTGTGCCTGTTTCTCTGTACAACTGGTTTTTTAAATGGCTTTTAAATAAATAATCACACAGCAAATGGCAAGTATAGATAAAGTATGCTTCAAGGCACGGTGTGATTCTCCGTCTGAAGTACTCACTCTTGTGCGCTTGATTTTTTGTAACATTACTTGATCAGCTGCAAAACTTTGCATGTTTTAGAGCATTCTGGAAAGCATTCCCTAGTTTCCTACCAGTGTTTAGGACCCCATCGTGAATTCAGCCGTCAATCAATCAGTTCAAATGTAATTGCTCTCAAAAAGGAGCCGGCTGTCACACTGGATAGAAAATGGCTACCTTGGTACCTGTGAACTGGTCTGCCTGATTAGAAAGACCATAAAGGAATATGGGAGACTCATTTTTCATAGCATACATGTCTTATTGTGACATAATGGGGGCTTACTGGGGAAATAAGTGAAATTAATCGTTTTAATTCAGGCGATGCCTTCTTTGTTTCTGTCGACAGATGAGACCGCAGTCCTGATGCACTGTCGTCGTTAAACATCCCCTGGCACTAACTGCAGGGAATGAAAGGTTCTCTGGTTTTCCAGCCATTCTGCAGGAGCAGGATGTATGGCGGTGGCTGTTAGCAGGAAGACATTTATGTATAAAGTGCTTCTGATGAATGGTGCCGTATAAGTTCAGTCCATTACAATGCAGTGAATATTTGACGAGGGCTATTGAACGTGCTGAGTGGCTTATTCTCTTGAAACATTCTCGGGTAGTTTGCTGTGGGCCAAATTAGTCTACAGTACAGCCATCATGTGCCTGGTATGAAGACATATTAGATGGCCAGTCTATTTATCTCCCTTCTACACCCCCCCCCCGGCGGTCAGATTTTCGATGCCTCATCAACCACAAGAGGCGCTATCGATGAATGACTTATCGAAATGCCCCTCCCCCACGCTTCCTGCAACACAGTTGTAACCAATTACACATTGCTCTGCAGAGCTCTTGACCACAGGTTTTTTTTTTCTTTTTTTCCTGAAGTGGTTGAGAAAAAGAACACCAGGTCACAGGTGCGATGTCTGATCAACAGCTTTGCTTGCCTTATATTCTCCAGATGTCACGCTTGAATCGTTTCCAGAAAGTCCAGCGTCATCCACAGGTCAAAAAAAATACGGAACATGCAGTTTCTACTGCACGTTATTGGCTAAAGCAGCAAAAACAAGTGGGGGGAAAACAAGAGCGCAGCTTGTGGAGTGTCCGTATATGGTGTAGGGCAGGGGCCCCTGCGGTTCGGCCAGGCTAGGGTTGGGGGCCCCTGGTGTCATGTGGCTGTTCATATCAGGACACGACAGGCTGTTTGTTTTTGAATGGAAGTTATGTAGCTGGTCAGCATGAGATTCTATATGGAGCCGCTTATTGTTCTGTTGTTGGTCTTGCATGTCTGTATTTTTTAGACTAATAAGATTGTTTATCATCTCATGAGGTAGTAAGCTGATGAAAATGTTCCATTTTATGTTATATTTAAAGAGAAACTGCGAGTGTTCAACTCCTGCTGTTTCAGAAAAAGGGTGCATTCACTTTCTAAAAAATCATTTCAAAGCCATATATAGATACCCGCACTCAGATCATTTATTAAGTTTGGCAAGAATTTAAGTGAAATTGATTTATATATTTTCTCATGTGGTTAACATGTTTCAACGACTGCTTCTAAAGGAATCCATGTAGAAAGTGGTGTAACCTTGAGAACTTTCCATGAAAATGTGCTTGGTAGCGATGCAGTCTAGTTCTTGAGTTACAGGTCACCAAATGACTTTTTCCACAATTGAAATAAACCCTTCTGTGGGCCCCCAGAAAACTAAAGCTGGCTAAAAGGAACCCTTTCCTGAGAGTAATTAAAAATGCCAAGTCCAGTAATTTGTTTTTATTTCCCAAAAATATACTTTTAAAGAAATTACACATTTCTTCAGAAGCAATCGTTAGATACATACACTGAATAGATCTGGCACTTAAGACAACATAAGATGTGCTTCATCTGCTGAAAGACCTGTAAATTGAGTTTACATCACACAGTTTGTTGTGAATAAGGAAAACACTGATTTACACAGACAAAGCAGAGAAAATAGCAGCTAGCAGCTGTTCATTTACTCCTTAACAGTGAACTCCCTCTTAACTCTTTAACTCCCAAGTTTCACGGTTTCCATTAGATAATGAGCACCCTAGGAAACTTGACTGAATAAAGGTTTAAGCTTTCCATAAACTGTCTAGGGTCTGAAATACTCAAACGGAAATTAAGAGGGAATACATTCCAGTAAAGGGCGAAAAGCTGGTCTTAAACACCGCGGCGAAACCTGCAACACAATGAGACAGACCAGTCAGACACATTGGCTACTATCATACTGAACAGTGTTCATTTTTATATGAAAGGTCATTCTGAACTCTGAAAATGATTGAAGCAGAAACTAGAAATGTATTATGCAGTAACATTTGTAGCTACGAATTGCTATCTAAATGCGTATATCTTCGGCTTGACAAGGAGTGCTTGCTCTGGTTTGCTCCAGCTGAAAAACGGATTGCAGTCAGGATGGATATCTGCTTTACAGTTGCAGTCATCTACACAAACATTCTCGACTAACACATTCAGAACTTTTTTCTGTTACCTCTGTTTTTGTCTGAAATGACGGCTAACATGCAAGGTAAGTACCAGTGAATAAGCTTGCTAGATGAAAAAGGCCTCACTACTAGCTAAGTTCTACTGTTCTCATGAACAGTTTACTACTTTGGGTTGAATCACAACAAGCAGGGATTAATATCTTGATCATCGCTGAAAACGTTTGTGTACACCTGATGGAGAGAGCTGCATGCAGAATCTTCCTTATGGATTAAATTGCAGAACATGGAAGACTCATCCCCTACCTCTCTCCCTTTGCCCCACTGGCCCTGCCCAGCCCCACTTGACCCCTCCCCCTGGGTTAAAGCACAACTCACCTCAGTTTACCCTTGTTGAATAAAATGGCTCCTCTTCCCTGTGGATACCCCTCCTTTCTCCAGGATTGCAGGTGACCTGTAACCCAACATTCAGCACAACACTGTTCAACAGATGCTTTAGCAGCAGTCAGCCTCCTCTGCAAACTTTCTGTACTCCCTCCCAGAACTAGCTAAAAAAAAGGTTCCGTTTTGTTTATGCCAGGTGATAAACTTTTATTTTATCAGTCACACAATGTTGACAACTGTTTAAAAACAAGGCAGTATTATGTAAATTATAGCTCTTAGCATTGCTGCTATCTTTCATAGCGTGCTACACTGTGCAACTATTTTGCAGCAACGTTATACACTTGCAGGTATATGATTGCTTAATGCTTTACTACACTAATGTGTTACTCCCAATTCTGTGCCCATGCCCTGTTTTCAGGATATGCATATTATGTCAATTTCTATGACTGAACTGTAAGCCACTCTGGAAAATTTATAATGCCTGCAAATCAGGGATCACTGCCCCTGTTCCTGGTATGCCTCAATCGACACATTTTCAAAGATTAGCATAAGTGCCTAGAGCATGCTGTAACCCACATTGATGTAGCCCAGTGGCATTCACTGTCACCCATAGATAGCCAGTGGGTATGTAGGTATTCTGCTTAGTCCTGAGTAACACCATAAGCTAGTAGATTGTCTGAAATTCCTGTAATGTAGATTGTGGTTCTACAGGACCAGGGCTGGGTGCCTCTGTCCAACATTGGATCTCCAAGAGACACCATTAGTCTTAGGCTGCATCTTCCCTGAATGGCCACAAAGAGGTGTGTAGACCTTGTCCAGTCCTTCTGAAATTCTTTCTGTGAACCACTTGACCAGAGCCAGCACTGATGTCAGTGTGAGAGCTTCCATATTGACCAACTAAGAACCAGGTCTGAAATGCGTGTCACAGGGCCCCTAAGCGGTTCGATGAGCTCACCACTAGAGCACGTTTGACCAGGGACGCTCAAATGTGGCCCATCAGGCCAGTTGTGCTGCCAGTTTTCATTCTTCCCCTCTAATGAGGAATGTATGCAGACTCTTGCTAATCAGTGGCATTCATCAATCAATGAATGAGGTAGAATGGGTGATATGGGTGTTTTTCATTAAATAAATGAAATAATAAATCAGTTGTGTTTACTCGGGTTCCCTATGTCTAGTACTAAATTTTATCAGTGTGATAAAAGGAGATAAAGAAGCATCCAGGGCATGGTCCTCATAGCCCATTGGTGGTTTTGAAAAGAGGACGAATGACACCGGAGGCCGTCTTTTTTTTTGGGTCAAGCTCAGTTAAAGCAGCAAACCACGATCGTGGTGCCTGACACATTGATGTTGGCTGTCCTGAATGCTAGGCCAAATGTAAGTGGTGGTAACACAGCATGATAATATTGCCATGTCACGTGAACAAATGGGGAAAAGTAAAAAATAAATACATGAATCAAAAAGCACACTGACATTAAGGGGGTTCTGTTCCCTGCTCACACTCACTGGATTCTGAACTCCTCCGGCCCATCAGTCCCACGAAGATATCGTCCATGTCTCCTGAAAAAGAGATTTCTCATTGTTTTGTATAATATTTCATTAATATTTAATATCTACACCTACTGATAGTAAATCTAAAGTCGAAGGTATTGCATGCACCATGCAGTCATACTGTGTGTACTATATATATGTGTGTGTGCATGCGTGTACATACATACATACAGTGCCTCCTGGAATTGTTGGCACCCTTGGTAAAGATGAGCAAAAAGGCTACGTATGAATGTCGTTTATCAGCTTGATCTTGCACTCAGTATGATTAAATGAACTAATCTTTATTTGAGGTAACATTATTTTTTTTTAAAACATAAAGAAATATATTTCTCAGAAATGTGTGTTCTCAGAATTATTGGTATTCCTAGATAATAAACAAAAGTTTAAATCTTCTGAATCTTTAGGATGCCTTAAGTGGTCATCTATGACTTTCAGTGGGGAATAAATATGATGTGACACATGAAAACTCCCTTCATCATCCACGAACATGAGGAATGTCTGAGAAACAAAAGTTTGTTGACCTTTAAAAAATCAGGAAATTGCTCTTTACAAAATACCTAAATGCCTGAAAATACCAATCTTCATTACTACGGCAATAATTAAGCAGCTTAAAATAACTAGAGCTGTGATGGACCTCCCTGGAAGAGGATGCAAGTGTAATCTGGTTTGAGTGGCAAAAATAAAAAATAAAAAAATCTCCAAGGATCACACCTGAAGAAATGCAGAAGTCACCAAGCCTCCAAAACAGCAATTAGACCTCCCCCATTGCCAACTTGCTGTTAGGAAGGCTTGGCAGAAGAAAGCATCTACTCTCATCAAAGCACAAACGTTCGGTAAGCACCAGGAGTTGTCAAAACCTTATTGAAGCGGTTATTGGAAACTGGTTCTAAGGTCATTTGACAATGTTAATTTTATGCGGCATTTTTGTTCATATTAATTGAGAGTGCCAATAATTCTGAAGGGCACTGTACATACATACATAGCCTTCAAAAAGTATTCACTCCCTTTAAACTTTTTCACATTTTGTCCAGTTACACCTTAAAAGCATACTATGCAGAATTTTATATTTGAAAATATTATAAAATAACTATGCTAAGGCATATCTATGATGCACTGGCAATCTCATTCTTTGCACAATTTAGCCGAATATGTGAACCTTTTACCTGTATTTGTTGTTCTAAAATGTGTTCAGGACATTTCAGGATGTGGCGCTATTAGTGTGGGCAGGGTGGTCGTGGCTACAGAGTCCATGATTTTGTATCAGATTCCAACTAAGTGTTGCTAGCCGGTTGCAGCAACAGATGCTGAGAAGCCTCGATACAATGAAGCAAAAAGACAAGTCGACAGGTAGGAGTCAACCCTGGAATTACTTTTCTTCAGTGGCGTCAGCAGATGATCGCCAACGGAATGAAAAGCGACGGGGACTTGGCGTATTTTCTGCTAGTCCTGTAAGTAACGTTACTTTTAGCTAGTTAGCCTACTTTATGCAGCTTGATGCCCGAGGTTGGTTAGCTTTTGTATCAAATTCTGTTCTTCCATCAAGATGTCTTCCCCCTCTAATGGGAATTGCTGTTACTGTATATTGGTGCAACTTAGCTAGGTCAGTAATTCACCATATTTCAATCAGGGGAAATTAATTGAATACTTCATGCATGGTATCTGGCTAACGTTACGTGTAGCCAACTTCACCAACAAAGCTAAGTTGCAAACAACTTTGAAAGGCCACGAATAACTTCATGAAAAAGTCATCCACTTTACAGGTATATCAGATAGCTATGATAGAACTATGGCCTGCCAATGTTACTTATTCCACACGCGATTCCGTGTTTATATCCCTATTCTAAATATATGTCCAGGGGGGTATTTCACGAAGCAGGATTACTCAGTTAGTAAAACCCAGAATAGCTCTTTTTCAGTCCACGTTCCAGATTTGGGAGGAGTCCGAGTTATACTCAGTGCAGTTATCCAGCTAACTCAGGAATCCTGCTTCGTGAAACCTAGAATAGCTAAATACCAAACTAGAAGAAACCCAAATAGCTGTACCGACACTACGGATGAACTACCGTACTTTGTTCCCACGCGCTAAGGGGTGCACTCAGAGTAAAGATCGTTGTAACACTGACTAATTACTGCTACAGTCTATATCGAATCATTCATGTTGCTGTTTAAAATATCTGACCACCTCGCCTCTTCGCTTGACAGTTTGCTTGCAGCGCTTGGAGGTGTATTCAATGGGAATGTGGTTGGGGTAGAGAACGAATTGTCATGCATGTAAATATTTTTATATATTATTTAAGAGTAAATTCAACAACTAATGATGCAAACATTTTTTATTCAACATATTTTAAAAACAAAGATTTCTCATTTACAAAACTGTTCACCCCTTAGGTAGCAATTATGCATGAGTCTTCTCATGCCGATATGAACTTTGTACTCTTAGATTTCTATTTGCCTATTCCTGTATGTAAATTTGCTCCAGTTGCCAAAATAGACAGAGAGTGTTGGTGGACAGCAAGTCCATAGATTTTCAATGGGATGCAAGCCATGTGGCTGAGCTATTCCAGAATACTAATGTCCTTGTTTTTAAGCCATTCATTTGTAGTTTTCTCTATGTGTTTTGGGTGAGTGTCCTGTTGGAACATTATTCTTCACCCTCTCTTACAGACTGAAGCGGGTTCTTTTAAAGCGTTAGCCTGTATTTGGCTCTGTCCCTCTTGCCCTTGAAAGCAACAGTCTCCTCAGTCCTGCTGGCTAAAAGTCATTCCATAGCATGATACTGCCACCACCATGCCTAACAGTTGGGATGTTGTTACCTGGGTGATGGCCTATGTTTGGTTTGGGCTAAACAGCACTTTTGTTATTTCAGGCAAAAGAGCTCAGCTTTAGCCTCCTCAGACCACAGATATCCAGAAGGTCGGTCACATGGCTTCTGGCAAAAATTCAGGCGTGACTTTATGGTGGCCTTTCTCAGGAGTGGTTTCTGTCTAGTCACTCTCCCATTTTGGTTTTGCCATGTAGAAATTGCAGCACATTTTATAAGTAGTCTCCCATTTCAGGGTATCATAATATAGTTTGGGACAAATGGCATCACGTGTTTCTTTCTGTCAGGTGTGTTCAGTTGATGCCTTAGTGCAGATATAAGAGAGCTTTCAGTCTCTAGTTTTGATTCTAGCTGTTTGATTGCCTTTGGTGTCTGTTATAGGAGTCTGTGAACATGTGGACCAGAGTGGTGCCAAGGAAAGTCAAGGAAGCCATTATGAGGCTGAGAAATAAGAAAGAAACTGTCTTATTTCTCAGACTCTTAATGGTTTCCTTGACTTACTTTTGCACAACTCTGGTCCTAATACCCCCCACCACCATGTTTCACAGAAGAGGGGGGTGCTTTGGATCTTGGGCAGTTCTTTATTGGTCTCCTTTATTGGCCTCCACAATCATCACTGGACAGGTGTTTGGTGGGGTTACTTCTTTATGGTGACAATTCTTCAGTCATCAGCTGTAGAAGTCTTCCTTGGCCTGCCAGGCTCACCAGTGTTCTCTTTCTTCTTAATGATGTTCCAAACAGTTGATTTTAGTAAGTCTCAGGTTTGGTGCAACTCTGGACAGATGTTGACAGATGCCAGACTCCAAAGGCAATCACACGCCTAGAAACAAGACTGGATACTGAAAGCTCTTATACCTGCATTAAGAAAGGAATTAAACATACCTGACTAATCAGAAACACCTCTGAAGCCATTTGTCCCAAACATTGTGGCACCCTGAAATGACATTTCAAGTGCGGTAATTTGAAAAGAAAATTAATGAAATGAAAATCTGCACTTCAACCACATTTGAATTATTTCATTACAAATCAATTAAAATATGTCTTTGTCCCAAACGGTATGGAGGGCGCTGTGTGTACACACACACACACACACACACAGACAAACACATTCTCATAAGTAACTACATTTTCAGTTTTTCTTTTGCTTGTGTATACAGTTTGCTTACTAAATCAAATATTGGCAATCCCTACGTGTTACTACAGTGACAACCTAATAATGTTCACCTGGAAGTGGGTTGATTTGTATTTTATGAAGCCATGTTGTGGAGTAAGTCGTGAGCATTGTAAATATTTCAATTTGCCTCATTGCGCATAACAGAAATTATTTGGTGCTTTAATAGACTTTTGCCTTTTTCATCAGTGGCCATTTGCAATATAGAAATCACACAAAACTGGGCTTCCACATTCAATTAGTCATATAATTACTGCAGTGTAAACCTAGTTAAGAAAATGCACAATAAAAATCAGAACAAAATGGAGGATTGTCTTACTTTTAAGTGGTGGTAGATTATTCATCCCTGAAAAAAGAAATTGAATTTAATGGCCTCAGTTTATCAGTGTCCATAACTGTGATGGAGTCTGACACAACAATTTCCTATTTTAAATAGGGAAGTGAATTTCAAGCCTGAATGCAATTTTTTTTAGCCTTTCAAGCCTTTTTTCTTTTCTCCTCTAATCAATATTTCTTCTTGGCTCACTCAGAAATTTTGGTTGCTAATTGACAAAAATTCCATGCATGCCAATTAAGTACCTTGGTGGATCATGGTACTTGTAGTTAAAAAAATTTTTTTTCTGTAACCAGCCACAATACAACACAGCCATTTCCAAGGCATGGCTTATTTGGCAAAATGTTACCTAATTATTCCTTTCAGTATCTTGCCTAACTGAGCATCAAGTGAAAAGGACATGTGAGTGATGAGTTTGTTTCCATGGGATGAGTTGTGCAAGGACTCCAAAATAATCAGATGATAAAAACAAAAAATAAGAATTAAATGTAGAAGACGGAAGATGAACCAGGAATAACCGACACTTACCCGACACTTATTTTAAATACTTATTTTTTCTTTTGAAGTGCTTATCATGCGGATCTTTATCTTTATTAGGATAATAATCTGATGCTATAGTACCATATCTCTGTATTTTTTTCTCATTTTCAGCTATTAGAATTTTATTAGCAACCAAAATTACTGAGTGGGCCATTAATGTCTTTAGCATTGATGAATTGTCACCAAACCTTATTGGTCATACTCCATGGGCGGGTGTGCAATACCGTGTCCTGCATCCATGTTTTCCAGCATGGTTGTAAAACATTCCTGACATGATCTCTGTTGACCTTCTAGCTTGAGGCCAGCTAGCTATACCAATAACAGGACAGTTTATATTTTAAACAAAGTCACTCAAAGCCTGTGGAAGGCAAAGCTGTAAACAATGTCTCAGGCCCCCTGTCCGCTGTTTCCCAATTAACAGGATTGTCTAGCATCTTAGTTTCCTTGGCTGCTTTGGCCACCTGCTACCTAATGAGATGTGCATCTGGAAGTCATGGAAAGTCATTGCCTAAGTCCTATTACATTGTAGTTTCTTCTGTACTGATTTCCATTTTCATTGCTGACATGATGTCATTGGAGGCTTCCGTTGTTAAATAAAGGAAATATAAATACATCAGGCCTAAGCAGTCACTCATAATTAAGCAGTAATTAAGCAGTTTCTTAATTACCAGAACATATAAAAGCTACATTCTTTTCCTTCATTTGGTAAAGCTTTTATGTGATCCAACAAAACCAAAATTCCCTGAGCAAAATCATTCTGCTAATCATCTCCCACCCCTAGCCTTACCCTTCATTAGTCTTTCCTCTACTTCTATGGACTTCTGAGCCTTTCTTGTATTTCAGTCAGAGAACAGGATCATCCTTGAAAATCCCATAATACTAATGCATATGCACATTCTTTATTCCTAGTCATTTTCCTGCTCTCCCAAGACGTTGTGGTCAGAATGACGGCACTGATTTGCTTTTCTCACCACAGTAGAAATTCCCTGCTTCATTTCTTGTCTTGTGCAGCATTTGAATTCTGTGCCCTTAGCCATCACAGAACTGACTAAAGTCCGAGTTATTGTCCTGTAACATCCCCCAAGTTCACTTAGCGAGTCCCTAACAAACTTTACTACCTCCTCAGCACCTTTTCTGAGGAGTGGCCACCTGTCCAGCAGGTTCATCTTTCTCCTCCACTCCTTTGATCCCACGCTGGCACAGTTCTCTATGCTCTCAGAGTGCAACGTCTCTCAACTCCTAATATCCTGTCAGCTGAACACTCGCCCCTAGGTTCCTATGCCCACACCTGTGCTCCAGGCCATCACTCCAGAACACCACCTAGGTCAACCCTGCCCTGTCCACCCGCTGCTCCCTGACCACCCTCAAGCAGGCAGGACTCTCATACCTGCTGGGGAAGTGAACTTCAGATGCCACTGCTTCACAGAGCCTCTGCGAAACGTGTCTCTCTTCATACACCTCTCCAATCCTCTTGAACATTCGTCCTTTATTCAACTACAGTGCAGTGACGTGTATATATGTGATTTTCTAGAGTAGTGGTTCTCAAATTTGTCAGCTTAGGTTCTTTCTATGATAAGCTCTGTATTTCCTCTTATATAACCATGGAGGCAACCAGCTTCGGAAAGATCCTTCCAGAATCTTTACTGATGGCTATTCAGCTTGTGTCATACAGGTGTACTCTGAGACATGTATCCTACACCATCATCATCACCATACTGAGAGTTGTATAACAGCTACACAATACCCTTACACATCAATAAATACTTAGTCAGGAACACTTACCAGCACTTCTTCTGCCCATCAGCCCTACAAAGGTGTCATAATCTATGTCATTATACCTCTTCAGGTAGTCACGCGGGACGTTGTCAATGTTCAACCTTTCCTGGAAATACAATGCAGAAATATCCTAGGTTGTTTTGAGGGCTTTCCGATGAAGTACATCATCCTTTCTGGTCTTTATTGATTCTGTTTTCACTGAGTAAAGTAAAGGAGAACAAACTGTTTCTTTTGGAATGCCACAGGAATGTTTGACCCTCTTACCAGTTTGGAGGGTCCATTCAGCCCAAAGAACAGTAAAATTTAATTTAGCTGCAGGCAGCAGTTTACTCAGTGACTCAATTGCATTATTGGACTACTTGTTCAATATTTTTCTTTAGTGTCTGTCTCAAAGGAGAGTGGAGCTTCCTCCTCAGAGGGAAGGGGGGTAATCACCCCTTATTAGTGTTTCCTGAACTATTCTCCATAGTAGACTGCATTTTGCTGGTTAGAATGTGTCATGTAATTACCAAAAAGGTTTTGGTAACATTTTCTTGTGAAAAGAGAAACCCCATGGCAATTCAATGTTCTCAAAAATGCAAAAATGTAATATATTTTAAAATGCTCATTTTCCAAAATTTTAAATTCAATTAGAATATTACATGCAGTATGCTTGCCCCATCAATAATCTGTTTAAGAAAAAAAAAATTCTTATGTGGAATATCTAATTTGGTTTTCAATATTTGGAAAATTTAAAATGTACTACATGTAATCTTTCATATTTATGGAAATTGTTATTTATTTTACAAATGTTTAATCACTGAAATGTGTTATGCATTGACTGAATGTTTCCAACAGTGAACAGTTTCTACAAAACAGGAGCACGGAATGATTTATGTCTCCCAAAATGCAGGGACTGAATGTGCAATGAATGCATGATTGTACAAACCCATTACAGAATTCTTGGAGGTAAAACACCCGGCATGTGGGGAAAATTCTGTTCCTTATGTCCTTGCTGGTAAAATAGTACAAAATGTTTTCACCACAGTGTTGAAAAGATGAGTAAATGACCCATCTAATCTCCAAAGCACTCTTTATTTGGTGTGGTACCATACATGTAGGTTTGAGGGGAGACAGGGAGACATGTCACCCCACAAATTGTTGCCTGGTACACAAGTGACTGAGGAGAATTAAGTATAGTTATTTGATTGAGTGTCAAAAGTCAATGGAATATGAAATGAATAGACTTTTTTTGTTTGTGAGCTGTGTATGTAAAGTAGTGTAGGTAAAATATTGGAAACAAAAATGAATTTTTACTTTTTTGCGTCTCTAACATCTCACTGTGTCCGTGACATTCTACATGAGTTATTTCAGGCTTGATACATTCATCATGCAAGGCATTTCCCCCCCTCATGTCAATCATGAGGACATCTGCTGCAATGTTCATGAAAATGTCACCAAAAATAAATACATTTGTTGCGTGATTACCATGAGTCATTTGATTAATGATTTATGCACTTTACAAAATGTACGTTGACTTTTGCTTTTTGCTGTCTTTACACATATTTACACGATACTTGCTACAGACATCTATCTATCCTCACTCTATAAATTTGCCTCAAGAACCACTAAAGGCCGTATGGGCGGGGCATAACACAAATCAGACTATAAATCAAAAATTGTTTGTCCAGTCATTACAAAACTCGCAGGATATGTCATTCATTCATTGAGAATGAACATATTGTGTCAAGTCAAATTCCTTGTATGTATAAATGGCCTTGACTATTACAATTACTCTGTTTCTGACTAGTTCTTATTGCACTTCGTAGCTTTTACCTTCTAACGGCCCGTGTTGGCTTGAACCCCGGAATTGCAGCTTGCGGCTATATTTATTATTATTATTATTATTATTATTATTATTATTATTATTATTATTATTATTATTATTACCACACCAGGTTGGCCAGTGAAGGTCTGGCTTCTTCCCGCTGGGGAGTGTTTTCTCACTGCTTGAGTTTTTTCTTTCCCCCTGTGGATATTTCCACTTCAGCTGCTGGATTTTTTGGGGTTTGGTCTTGATTTTGGCCAATGTTTCTTATTTCCAGTTTTGTTTTGTTCTTTGGTTAAGGACTTTTGGGACAGTGACTGTAAGAAGCGCTATGCAAATAAAATTTATTGTATTATCTAATATATAATTTGCTCTTTTTAAATGCTGAGATCACTAGTCAGTCAAATAACTTAAATTGATCACTTCAAATTGATTACTTCAATCAATCACTTCTGATTATTGTTTCCTTTACATAATTAAGGAAATTATGTAATGATATATTGTAATTTGTTAATTGTACAATTCTTTGATGCAATTAAGCATGTGGCATTGCAAAAGGTTTGCTCACTTTTCAAATGTAAGAAATATTCTCTTGAAACTTGAAATGTTATTTACTAACGATTCTAAAGCCTATACATCATATTTTATAAATGCAAAACATTTGCAATGTACTTAAATGTAGGAGTATAAGGGAATATTTTTCTGAAATTCTCACTTTTGTCCCTACCTTTTTGCTGCTTTACATGTACATTTCCATGTAGTTTTCTTTCATTTTTATACATTTACGAAATGTAAGACACAAGTGATTAAACATTCATGACATTAACAAACAATATTCACTTTTGATTGATTGAAAAAATTAATCACAAGAACTAAGCTTATTAAACACATACTTATGTAGCCTACTTATGGACGGTTGTATTTCATTAAATGTAAAAAAGACATTTTGTAAAATTCGTCACGTGCCCTTAAAAAAACATTTTTCCATCCTCTGACCTAATCTGCATTTTTTACTTGCATATCAGATGGGCAGCTACGGCTGTAAATCCAGAGCAGTGGCGAATCCATACATCCAGAAAATGATACTTCAATGTGTGAAAATACGAAAACCAACGACTCACACTGCAGCAGTTTGGCTAGCATTGAAGTTGCTCATTCTTTTCCTGTTTCGTCTTGAGATGGGTCAGCGCCAATAATTTTATCTCCGAAAATAAATACGACGAGAAAATAGGAATATAATGTATGCTGCCATCGATGGTTTGTATCGTCCAAGTTCAGCTTAAGAGTGTATTCGCCATTTGGAAGTAATAGGACATTGGAACGATTTATCACGAGCTTTCATTTTAAAAAATCAAATGAAATAATTGAGTAGCTTTGGTATCAGTGGTGGTTGTTAAGGGGGTTGGATAGTAGTCGTTGTGGTCTCCTGCTCACCTCTAGCATTGATTCCTGAGGCTCTTGCTCCTCACAACTTGATTGACACGATCGGAGTGTCACTATGAAAGAAAGGATCGCGAACACCAAGTAGGGTTTCATCGTCTCTTTCTGGCCGGTACCCGCACGCACTGAAAATAAGGAATTGAAAATCATGAGGGACATGAATAATAATGTTTTACTGTCACCATGTAGCAAACAATTTAACTGACTTTTAAATCACTATTTAATCGCTATTTAAACACTGGGGGGAAATATGTGAAACATAATATCAAGTAAAATCGCAAAATTGCTTAACTGAGATTGCTATAACAACAACTTGTCCACATGTGATTTCTAAAGTTATTTCTCAACTGTACATGAGAATTGACTGGCGATATTGCCGATATTAGGCTACCGTTTTCTTCCTCAGTTTCACCCACTGATTATTTGAAGCAAAAATTAAATCCTTTTTTTCCTCATTTTTCATCATCATCATCATCATTATTATTATTATTATTATTATTATTATTAATAATAATAGGCAACAATCCCAATTAATCCATTCAACTTGTGTTACTTAAAAACAGTCGTTTATACAATTTTGCATCTTATTTAAGTTGTTTATTTAAGTTGTTGAAATATCTATAATGTACTGTTGGCTACGAATCAATTTGAGATGGGGCCAGTGTTTCTTTTGGAATCTGAAAAGTTTGCGAACACGCGTAACAGTGTCAATACACGGTTGCGCGTAACCCACCCCTCCTAATTAAAACAAGACTGACAATATAATGACAATACCCCATCTCACTTCACTCTTATATTGGTTATGGTCCATAGCCTATGTCAAAATATCCCCCTGACGGGCGCTGCGCCAATGATCCTACGCTATGGTAGGATCATTTTCCCCACAACGGTTCATAATGATTATTATTAATAATAATAATAATAATAATAATAATAATAATAATAATAATAACAATAAGAGTTCTTACCAGAAAATATTACGTTTTGTGTCTCTCTGTCAGCCGTTGAGTTAATTCGAAAATTCTGTTTTCTCGGAGAAATGTCTCACAGGTGAGCTTTTCCGTTAAATGGTTTGAACTGCTCCGTACAGTTCTTCTCCTGGAATTCAACTACACCGCGAAGTCTCGCCATCTGATTGTTAAGTAACGGCATATTGTCTGCGCACTCCAATCAGACGCGGCTATGTGGGTGTGGTTTCAGGTTTGGGACCCTATTTATGTTCGTATGTCTCGACTCGCAGATGAATAACACGCTGGCTTAACTAGCTAATACGTCCATCTCGGGGGGAAGGAAGATAATTTGTGATTTTACCTTATAATTTTTACATAAACCTTGTAATGATTCACTTACAAGACACTTCATGACTTCCTTGCCAATTCAATACCATGATGGAACCAGGTACCTAACTAAACAAGGGATGCTAGCCACCTGTTGAATTGCCTTCTGCCTCTTCCAAACTGTCGTCTCCGTGAAAGAGGAATATTCTTACGCATGTCTCATTAAAATATGCCCAGCAGCTCCGCAAAAGCTGTTATAGTTTTCTACTTCAGATTCTTAATGTAATACCGGTTTAAATAGGGAAACGCAATGCGGTTAGAATTAGCAGGTAATCGCGCCCTTATATCTACAGTCGAATGTGGGGGGTGGCTTCACTTTTGCTTCAAATGTGAAGTTAGCTGCGGGTTGTGAACAAGTGTAGTTATTTTGTAAGTGTAATTTGATTTTAATATCACTTAAATCCCTTCTTCTTTGATTTTTCAAAATTAACTGATAACTGTGTGATAACTGGGTTCAGATAAAACAACTCGAACATAAGCCTAACTTCTTTACTATTCAAGTGCAATTAAATCAAGGCGCCAACACATCACTCATTAACTTGCATCATAAGAAAATGAAAAATTGGCTTGTATGTAGCCGTACATTTGATATAATGCAAAGAACAAACTGGAATGAAATTTTAAAAATATTTTTTAAGGTCTCGGTCAAATGGATAGGATTTTTCATTATACGTGAACATGACCTTTTACAAAGGCTTCTGGAACTTGATCCTGGGGCCTTCTTGTATTTTCTAGCTTTTGTTCTAAGCGTAACTAAAATTTCTTAAGTGTAATAATCTGGAAAAATAAACTTTTTGTAATTTGTGTTTTTGCAGTCCACACTGACATGCAGAATATGGAGAATGTACATACAGTAGTTCTCCAGGAGAGACTGAATTCATTAACTGTAATGTGCTCTGCGCCTAGTCATGCCTTCAGGAAGAAGTAAATCTGCTCTGTTGAGTAACTGATTGAATGAAATGAGTGGCAGGAAAAACAATCTGGGGTTCAGATACTGAAAGTATGATCAACTGGTTACTCTACCCCGGTCTGCAGAAAACAACAAGCTTTGAGGCAAAACAAATGGTAACATCAAGCCTCCCTATATTCTGATATAACAAATGTAGGCATAAAATGTTTGTTTAATAGTAACTGATTGCAAATGTGTTTTCAAAAAAACCTAACTGATTACAAAATTCTTAACTGATCACAATATCACAAAAAGTAACTGATCTAGTTTCAACGAGTTGAATAAATGAGTGAAGTTTGTGCATAGCTGCCCGCAAGACAGCTTAAATGAATTCAAAACAACAGAACTGAGATGTGTGACAGGAACTGGCGCCGTGGGCTATACATGGCAAATTGTGGTCACTCACTCACTCACGGACGACCTTTGAGGGACGTTTTGTGGGACGTATGCGCAGGTGGTGCCAGCTAAAATGTGTCTGCGGAAGTGAGTTGCGCCGTGGGTCTGGATGGTTCCGTGCTTGTTCTAAGCTCTGGTCAGTGCAGCAGGTGTGTATTATTTCATTGTGTACTATAATGCTTGTACACAATTTTCCTACTTTTACTGGTAGTGTGTGAGGTGGTATCCATGCGTGTGACAGAAAACACTGTCAATGACCAGGAATAAATTATACTGAAGAAATGTGCCATACAACAAGCCTGAATGGATGAATGATGAAACAAACGGTATTGTGGAAAGAAGTTGTAGATTCTCTCTTGGTTAACATTGTTCCTTCCAGGGCACAGTCAGACTGTAGACTGAAGTCCTGTCATCACGCAAAACTCTTACTTCTGGCAGAATTACACCGGCTCCCCCCTGCATTTTAGTATTCAGTTCGAAATCTTACCCAGGAACTACAAGGCCCTATGTGATCTGGCACCACCCTATGCTGTATCTCAGACCGTATTTCTCCATCACTCCCAGTCATGTAAGGGCCTCCACCAGCCTAGGCCTCTTTGCTGTTCCACACAGCAGGTCGTGCATTTGGAGACAAAGCTTTCTCAAAGTTAACGCCATGACTTTGGAATCATCTCCCTATATGTCTGGACAAACTGAAAACACGTTTTCAAGAGGAGGGTAAAGATGTATTTTTTTAAAAATCCATAATGAGGGTGTTTTTCAATGTACAATGACTGTCTGTCTTCATTTGATGCAGTTCTGGGCTGCTTTTTAAGTATCTGTCCCGTCTTGATCGGCAGTTAATGGATTGTGATTTTAAGTGATCTGTGTATTGTGGCGTATTTTATATGTGTCTTTCCTTTTTAATTTCAACCATGTGAAGAGTGCTTGAGGTGAGCTCGTAGACTTGCGCTGTTTAAGAACCATAAATAAATGAATACCACTAATCCCAACCTAACCCTGAACCTCCCTTTATGCATATGTATATGGTAATTTCCCTTACTGAGTATGGAACAGCAAATTCACCCCCTTATGTCACATGACCCCCCCCCCCCCCCGTCACATTGTTCAGTTCTGCCATAGACAATTCTGTGTGTTTTTAAATTCAAGCCCTTCCACAGAAATTAAGTGGAAAAAAATGTAAATGATGACACAGGACTTTCAGTTAACTGCAGTTGTTTTAGTCAGTTCAATCGTGTGCGTTAGATCAGCTTCCCGTGTGGGTGTTGTGGAATGGGTCTTTTGGCTATAATGCTCAGCCACCCAGAGCACTGCTATAATGCATCATGCGATGTCGGTGTGCCTTGTATGCCAACTCATTTTCAGGTCTAGCGTGTGCAGCACAAATAAAATATTTGAAGTCATGTGGGGGGGGGGGGAGGGGGGGGCTGTCATGATTGCTCTCCAAACTTAATACAAAATGCAAAAACATATTAATAAATTTGTCAGCCTGTCTTTATTTTGTACAACAACATTTACAGTTAGGTTGTCAAGCACTGGGTCATGGCAAGAATTACCCAGAGCAGGGGAAAAGGCTACCATTTATAACCCCTTATGTCACGTCACATTCTTTGAAGGATGAAGATGGTGGAAATCTGCTTCACTCTCTATGCTCCAGAACTTCCCATAAAGGTTCAACGATGTTTAGATCTGGTGATTGTGGGGGCATTGGCAACCACTCTTGAGTATGGGGGCATTATAAAGCCGCTTTTCCACCGCATGGTACCGGCTCGACTCGACTCGACTCTACTCGCTTTTGGTACCAGGTACTTCGTTTTCCACTGCAGATATTACCCCCGTCAATGTAGCTGGTCGTCATTAGCGACGCCACGTGAAACGCGTTGCTCTGACCAATCAGTGGTCTGCAGTGTGTTCACGTCACCTTTTGGTATCGCCTCAGCTCGCTTGGAACCTCGACGGAGGTGATACCAAAAAAGTACCAGGTACCAGGTGCTATCCATAAATTTTGCCCGATGGAAAACCAAAAAAGTCGAGTAGAGTGGAGTGGAGTTGAGCTGATGCCATGCGGTGGGAAAGCGGCTTAAGGGAACAGTGTTTACGCCATCGGGGTGCATGTCGCCTTGTAAAATGGTTTCATGTTCCTTGGCCATCATATGACCATGCAGAGCAGTTGCTGGACGCAGTGACTGCCGTGAGATGGTTGTCCATATTATTACAGATCCACCGCCATGTTTAATAGATGACAGCAGACATTGTGGGTTCGAAGGGTTCCTTGGGCTTTCTCCAGATGTGCAGTAAAAGGCAGTAAAAGGAAAACCATCAGACCATCTTACTTTTCCCACCACTCCGGAGTCCAAATTTGATATGATCCTTACACCAGGTCATGTTTCTTTGTCCATTATTCTTGGACAGTGGCCCTGTCATAAATTCCTGCTTTGTGAAGTTCACAACAATGTTTCCTGAGACTGAGTCACAGTTTTGATTCAGTTGTGTAGTCATTTTTGAGCCAGTCATAGTTTTGGGTTTACAGGTCCTTAGTGTCCTTCGGTCCCTGTTGCAATAGCTTTGACTTGCGACCACTGATCCTCCTTGCTGATGCAAATAGTTTTTTTTTTTTTGTTTGTTTGTTTCTTTCTTTTGCCAAATGTTGTTATCATTTTTGACACTGTTTCCCTTGTCACAATAAATAATTTAGCTTTTTATTTTTGTATGAAAGATGCACCTGCAATTCAGGCACTGATTATTTGGCCTCACATGAAAGTGCTGATTGTCAGGCCTCTTTTATATTTGACGCGTACTGCTGATTGATATTCAGATAATATGACTCGCCTGTGCAGCTTCCTTTGTAATTGTGATTTAAGTACTTCAAAGTTAAAGTCCTTTTTTATGTGGTGCTTCTGCTACTTTGTCCAGCCCCTGCACTTATTAGTACATGGTTATAAAAAAAAAAAGTTCAAAAAGTTGCATAAGAAAACAATGTGATCGTGCTACAATGCTATGAACGCAGCATTAGAGAAATTGATCTTCACGCAAGACTTTGGTTCACCAAAAATGGGACGGGTAGGAGAAATTCACGAATTTCCGTCCGATTCCGCAGCTGAGTACTGTTTCCCTCCACGTATTAAATTTGTCCAACAAGCTGTCAGCTCAGTGATTGGCTGGGGGAGGGTGTTTGGAATCAGCCATGCGGCCTGTGAGCAGATGGAACGTGAGGAGTGATGGGATGGTGTTATTTTACCCGTCAGCCGCGGCTCTGCGCTCAGGACTCCGTGTTCCTCCGCTGCTGGGCCGCAGTGTGCAGTCGTGATTAGGGCCCTGGGCCTATAACCGTGAGTCTGCAGATTCAGTGGCCATTTGGGGTCCGGCCACCGTTCCTCAAGCAAGGCACTAAACCCGAATTGCTTCAATGAATGTCCTGCTGTGTAAATGGAATCTACAGTGAGCGCCATAGTGTTTTGGAAGAAGATATATTTGATTTGGCTTTGTACTCCACAATTTGAAATATTTGTATACATTATGGTTCCACCATGTACAGAACCTTTTATTAATAGTTTCCCCATTTTAGGGCATCATAATGGACAAATGGCGTCACAGGTGTTTCTGATTATTCAGGTGTGTTTAGTTGCTTCCTTAGTGAAAAGGAAAAACCAGGAGTGGTAAATAAAAATGGTTCATGCTGTCCCTTCTATCCCCCCACCCCCAGCTCTTGTGCTCTCTCTGATTGTTTATTGCCTGGGATGCTGTCTTTCCCTGCAGTGTTCGTAATGAATCTCTTCTGCTTTATCTCTGATTGCTTCCCGACGAGAAATCCGGCCACTGCCTCTTCAGACGTGAGCATTGGTGTTTTTGTGTCCTGGTAAAGTCAAATCTACTTTGGGGGGAAGAAACTGAATGTGAAATAGAGGAATGATTCTGTCAAAATTTGAAACTCACTGGTCGTGGTGCTGGAATACATTCATTTACTAGATATGAAACCGCAGAAGGAGTCTGAACGGCCAAAATATGCAGCAAATGGGCCTATGGGGCTCCATGTTTCTGTCTGTGAGAGTTCATTATCTGACCGCTTCATAGCTTGATGGGACGAAGGGCCAATACAACCGACTGTGTGCACAGTGGCGTGTTCAGGCATTTTAACTGTGGTGGGCTAAGTGGGGCATGGACTCAAGCAGGGGGTGGCACTAAGCATGCTGTCTGCGGACTTGGGTGTGAGGGGGAGGGGGAGTAGGCTAGGGCTTTACAGAGGTTCCCTTACTGCAGTTTTACTGCACTTCCTATGTTCTTTAGATGTCTGAACGGAATGCTGTACTAAACCAATATAAGAGGAGGCAGGTGTAACATCAGGCTATTTAGAATGTCTTCAAATTTAAAGCTTTAAATTATATGTGAAACAACTCACTGGTAAAGCCATCAAAAAGCTGTGGCAAATCGAAATAAGCTGAATGATAATTGAACAGACTGAATGCTGTTGACAGGTGTGCAAACGCTAATGCGCAATGGGAAGTAATATGTGGCGGAGGCGGTTGGGCGTGGGGGGGGAAGGGGGGGATCTCTGTTCTGCAGCATTGGCCCCTCATCAGTTAGGTCACTACCTGAGGAGATTGCTTTCTCCTCTCCCTTTGTTACCTCTCGTCTCTCTCGCCGTTCGACGCGAAAATGATCGACCGTCCGCCGCGGAGATGCCGAGATGCAAGAGTCGCGGCGGCGCGGCGGTATTGTTCGCAAAGCACCAGCGGCGCCGGACCGACTGGTCGCCCGTCAACTGAGGCCTGTCCTTATTCGGGTTAGCTTGGGGATGTGCTCGATAGCGCACGTGAGGGTGAGGGTGCGCTGCCCGACTGTTATGGAAACTTTATTTTTAAAGTCACTCAACAAGAGAGCTTGTTCTGTATATCAACAGCAGCTGTCCCTCCCACTCGTACACAAATGGCCACTGTTTCCTCAGCCTGTATAAGGGGCAGACAACCTCAGTGTCCTCTGCTTTTGTCATAAGACAGACAAAATTGTCATTGTTGTAATGCTAAGACTTCAGCTGTCTGTCACAGAAGATGTCGCTCGCGGAATATGTCTGCAGGAGTGGCGAGGCTTGTTTCCTTTTCGCCGGCGAACACACCGTCGGGTTCTTTGTTGGCGACGACGCTGCACTCCATGAACTAGCTCAGAGTAAGAGCGCTGAACAACACCGCCAGTGCCCTGACACGCATCTTTGCCATTCTCACCATTATTATAAATATTCAATGGGAAAAATGTTTTTTTGTTTTTTTTTCTGTGAAGAAAACCATAGTACCCTTGCCTGAGAATGTCTGCATGCTTGCATGCCATGCCATTTCATCTGCGGTTTTTCAGTGTGCAAATGAGAAAAGCATTTTTGAAATGGCGCAATAATGGAATGGCCTTCATGAATAATAGAAGCCTCGAGCTGGCATCTAAAGCGAAGCTGTCAGATTGAGCCATGCCCTTCAGTTGGCGCCGCCAGTGCGATGTATGTGCATCTCTGCCCTTTGTGTACGCAGGGACAACAGGCGAGCAAGCTCAGAGGGAAGGAGCTCCGATATAGTTTCTGTTACTTACTAGTGACTGCGAGTTGTATTCAGTGGCCTACATGCACTTGGACAGTGGTCTATATGCACTTGGACAGTGGCCTACATGCACCACAGGCCTGGATTCAATCAGTGTTTGGAATCATCTTTTCTTCCCTCACAGCGTTTGGTGAATGAATTTTGGTTTTTGCTCAACCGTTTGTGTGAGGAAGAAATTGACTTTCATTGACGGGAATGAACCTTTTTCATTGAACACCTTTTCCATACTAAAAAAAAAGTACCAGTTAAAAGAAAATAAGGACTCAGAAACAGATTAAAAATCAGCTTTAATTGTGTGACGTATAAACGGACAACAGAAAAAGCACAGTGCTCGTTGCCGCAGTCTCCGTTGTTGATTTGGTGGGTTGTTGACGAGCGCACGCCCTCCACCGAAGCGTGTAAAGCCAGACGGCGCTTCTTATCGCTCCGCAGCGCACACTCAGGGCTCGCCGCTGTGCGACAGGGCGCGGCCATCCGGGCCGACTGAAACCCTCCCGTCTCTGCGTGACATCAGAGCCTCCTGTGCGGGGCCGCTGGCTGCAGTCAGCACTGACATGGGCTGCATTCAACACCGGACTGCAGGGCTCTGTCACGAGAACAGTGCCTTAACAGATGAACCGGTTAGCAGCTCGCCACCAGCCGTCTCCTTAAATACTACCCTGAGATCTCATTAAATGTAGGACCAGCCCGTTACTCCAACAGGGAGGGGGGAGGCGAATGAGTTTGTGAAATGGGAGAATTGTTCGACCCTTTGTTCCATGTTGCATTGTTGTAATGGATTAGTCACGCTAAAATATTAATTTGCGCTAATGCTGCTTGTTCATTGCACTTATGTGTGCTGCCCTCTTGGAAGCATTTGATTGGCCGCGGTACTGGTTTGTTTTTAACTGGAGCTCGCTATGACCTTATGCTCTCTCGCGGTTAGTGACAACCACAGTTGGCAGTCTCACAATAGGCTGGGTAACAGAAATGGTTGTTAGCACCACTTGGTATGCAAATGAGCAGTGCGTGTGTGACAAGGGGCCATAAATACTTGTAGTAGTTGTGCGGTAGGCAACTCTGAAAATGACAGAATCTACTAGTTAATGAGCAAAAACAAAGGTGTCGTTGAATTTGGGGGCAAGTTGGACCTTCAAATGTGGCATAAAAATGTTTTTCTCTGTCTTTCTCACTTTGGGACGTACTTGCTGTGGTCTTAACTATTTGATTCTTAATGATTAAATTCCATTTATTTCACTCAAATAGGAAAATAAATTAGACTCATGCCTCAATATACACTCATACTCAAGTGAGTATGAGTGTATATTTTTTTGTATCTCAGTTCCAGGTGTCTGTCTACTTGGCAGTTCTGTTTGTATTTAATTTGTAAGCAACAATTTATCATTACCTGTCGTCATTCCAAATATGGTACAGTCATTAGCTTTTCAGGCCTGTTTCATTGCTGCAACTTCCTCCATCGATTTGTTAGGGCACACACTAGTCTACCTCTGTTTGTTTCACCCTGCAGTTAAGCTGCACTGGAGGACTGAACATCACAGCAAATTTATTTTTCTATTTCAGTCCAATAAATTGAACAGCTGGGCCAGGTCCTCCACTAACAGTGCAGGCACAACTGGGAGTTCAGGAGTCGCTATTGGATGGAGTTGACTGGGATCCTCCCAACCTTGGGTGGCATTGTCTGTAGTTATGTGTCTGATGCACTGTTGGCTCTGGTGTGGTTAGGATCTGGATTCGCTACCAGAAGATGCATCACTACCACTACACCAAAGACTGTTTCTTTTGGTTCAGTGTTTCTGTTGCTCTACTGTCAATTCTATTTTTTGGACATGACAAAAGGGAGCCAGATTGCGTTTGGTGTGTATTTTGCAGAAAACTCTTCATTCCATTCCAATTTCTCTGCATAGTAACAGTGTAATATCTACTCTTACGGAGTACATACGGCCCCCTGTGGGGCTCACATGTACTCTGTCACAGTTCAATTAGCGCCGAGTTAGCGCTGGGCATTGTGTACGGTCCTGCGAGGACGCAGCTGGTTCCTGCTTCCCGAAGCCGGCCGAGAGGACGGGCAGCACGTCTGTCCCCCCGCGTCTGTCTCCTGCGCCTCTTGGCTGACAGGAATGACTCCACTCAAACGCACGGCGCTGCTCAGCGGGAGTCAGAACGTGTGGCTGTGTGAGACAGCCGAACGGAAGCCGAGGCTGTTCGCTCCTGCGAACGGATTTTTGATTACGACGTTGAAGTGGCCTTCGCCCCGTGAACACGATGGGTCTTCCATCGCCTGTCCTGCTCGTTCAGCCTTAAAGGGACAGATTTCGTTTTCGGTTTTAGTTTCTTGAGTCATCTCCCCCCCCCTTTTTTTAAATGAATACCTGAGGTATCTGGCGTGAGATGAGTTCACCTGACTTTCGGGAATGCCCTTTGCTAATAAATTGACGGCCAGTTAATTTTACTGATGAATCGTGTGCTTGTGTAGGTGGCGCTCCAATTGGAGGCAGGGAAGCATATTCTCTGGTGGTTCATCCATCACTCAACAGTGATCACAACTCACTAAACACCAATTAAGGATTAATACCAGGAAAAAAACCCCAATGTAACGACCCTTTCCAGACGCTCCGGAGTTCCCACCAAAAGATACTAACCAGGTCCAGCCGTGCTTGGCTTTCAGAAAGCAAAATTTGAAAGGAGGTTCAGCCAATACGTGTACTGCTGGCAGTTCTTGAAGATAATCAGAGCTCAGCTCAAAGCCTTCTCTGCAATGACTGCATTTCCCTGAAGTGGGATCCACCTGACACTGAAAGGTCACAGTGTTACGCAATAGGGAACAGGGCAAATTGCCGCAGATCTCTGTCACATTACGCGGCCCCTGACATAATCCTCCCTAGCTTCGGCGTGAACAAAAGTCAGCGGAGAAAACAGTACGTGATAGGTGTACATGAAACTATATCCATGACAACCTAGTGGTCTTTGCAGAGCAAGTTTGAATCTAAAGGGTAATCATTAATTCAAGTGTACGTCTCTTTCACACAGATTATTGTCACAGCAATTACATTCTTGTTCCTTTTCAAAGTGGATAAATAAACGGAAGTCTATTAACCATTGATAAGACTAGTCCCCCATTCCCCCCGACCTCCATTTCGTAATTAGTCCTGTTTATTACTTTGGTGACCTATTGTATAAACAGTGAATTACTTCCCAGGTCGCCGTAGATCTGAAAGGACTGTAAATATTCCCCCGTGCTTTTCAACTTGGCTACTGATTGGTCTCTTGGTTCTATTGTCTGCTATGGTTAGGTGGACTCCTGCAAATGTGGTAACCGTGAGGAAGTTTTCCGGAAACGTTGAGAATGTTCCATCCAAATCCATTAGGATTACAGAGAGGCATTTATTGCTTATTGTTCTTATTGTCCTTCCTGCTGGAATTGGGTACTTTGTGCCTAGATACTCAATTGGCAGTGCCATCTTGGTCTGGTGAAGTCCCTTAATTTGCTTTGATAATTTAATCATTTGTGTTTAAATGAGTGTTATGATCATTCCATTTTGTGGGAGCACGGTTGTGTGTGAGTGTACTGTGTGTATGTGTGCCCTCCTGTATTTGCGTACGATACGTAGGCGAGATCACGTGAAGTTATCTGTACAATAGGCGTGTACATGTGTACATTACACACGTGAGTGACTGTGTGTCTACGTATGTGTGTGGAGTATGTGAGCGTGGCTGTTTAGATGCGTGTGTCCTGTCTCTTTGTACTGTATTTGTGTATGTACATATGTATATTTTATGACTATGACAGTGAATATGACTGCGTGTGTGCGTACATCGCACTCGGGACTGTATTGAGTAAGATACGGAATGTACCCTAAGATCTTGTTGATAGGAAGTAATTTGTCTCCACTGTGTTGTTGTGGTGACAGATGGACAGGTGCCAGAAAGAACTCCCACCCTCGTGCGCAATTGAATGACCCGGGGCCCTCAGCACTACTGTTCTCCTTCGATTGACAAAAGTCATCCATTACTCCTCTGCTCGCTCCACCAACGTAATTATATTACTTTAATAACACGAGTTTCATAATAAACACAATCGACAGATTTTCGTCCACATCCATCTACCTCTGGGCAGGTTTACGTGGATAAAACGAAGCTTGTAAATAAAAATATGAAAATGTAGCCGACACATTCGCTGGTGCTTGGCTTGGATAGGACATTTCCACAGGGACGAGCATAAATCAAAACAAGTCACTCGCGCCTGCATTAAAACAAAGACTTGTGTAACATACTCCGATTTTAAGAATAGACCATTATTTCCTATCATTGCCTCTACGGTTTCATCAAGACCTCCGACGCCAAAATACTTGCGCGTATATACGCAAGCGCGCGTGCCTCTCAGTCTGCTCGAAAATAATGTTCCAGTCGGACTTGGAGAAGGCTCTCGTCGTCTGACTGATTGCAAGGGGTAACATAAATGAGAAACCCATCAGATCCTAGTCACAGTCATCTGTAAGAACAAAAGAAAAATAGCGGAAATTGTACCGGCGAAAGGGCTAGAGAGGTGGCAGAGAGCCGCTAAGCTGTTACGGAGACATCTCACTGAATAGCCCGTTATTTTTCATCTTAGGTTTGTGTCATGATTCGGACCATCTAAGTTAATGGCCTTTTCTGTGGCACAACCCTGAACATCCAACCCCGGGGCTTTTTCTGCCAAAGGTTGTTGTGTAAGAATGACATAAAACACCGGTATTAATCCACAACGTATGAACTGCTTCGTAAGAAAATAACTGGAGATGTCACCTATTTACCACAATAGAGTGCCACGCGGTAGGCATATTAATGGACAAAATTTAATTTCCAGGTGCCTTGATTCAATGCGAATTTCTCCTATATTTGACAAAAACACACGCGAAACCTTTATTTTTTGTGCACAAAGAGAGTTTTATGAGTTCTTGTTATTAAGAGAGAACGGACGTCGTTTCCCTCGACAAAACGTGGGAAGAAACGCTTACGCCAATGAACATGAATCGGGACACCTGATTGGTTGTAATGGACGGTGACAGGTTGCCTTAGTGACGTCTAGCTTTTAACACCCCCGTTATGATTTCATAGGTGACATCACTGCTGAATACATTGGTACAGAATGCTGCTCAAGCAGTAACATACATGAAAAGTAAAGATGTATGAAAGTATGCCTCATTCACACAGCCAAATTTGGAATGTAGCTTGTAAAACACCTGCTGATGGCACAGGCGTGACCTGGCAATCTTCTGGGAGCCCATATTCCCTTCTACATTTTTCTGTAGAGTACATTATGTGCTCAGAGACATAGCCAACTGGAATGCTCTCCAATTTTATTTTCAGTTTGTGTGTGTGTGTGTTTGTGTGTGAGTGAATGTGTGGGGTGTGTATGTGTGAGTGAATGTGTGTGAGCAAGATATAGTGAGGTGGACATAGAGAAAGGGAGAGAGAGAGAGAGAGAGCATGTTTTGGAGCAGAGTGTTTGGTTGTCAGTCCCTTGAGAGGTCACTAACCCAGTCTGCTTTATTAGTTTTCAGAATGAGAGTTTAGGACACTGAATCATTGGCTCCAGCGCCTGCAGCAGACCTCTTGGACAGGTTATTAGGATGATGCATGTGGGTCCAGACGAGTGTAGACGGGGGCTGGGCTAAAGAGCAGTTTGTCTCCCATAATACCAGCTCAGTATTTACAAGCGTTCGCGCGGTGGCACGTGTGTGTCCGTCTGCATGTGCACATTTTATGTACGGTTAAATGCAAAAGTAGCGGGTGAAGCCAGCAAGCAGAGTGCTCAGAAACTGTCCGTACATCATTACGGGCCTGGAGAGCTAAGAGCACTTCTGAACACGTGCGCATGAGAGCACGTCAGATTATCGGTGGGTAGACATGTACAGTTAAATGCAAAAGTATTGGGACAGTGACACAATTTTTGTTATCTTGGCTCTGTACTCCAACACATAACATGTGACTACGTGACAATGAAGATGAGGTTAAAGTGCAGACTGTCAGCTTTATTTTGAGGATATTTGCATCCACAGTGGGTGATCCGTGTAGGAATTACAGCTGTTTTTATACATAGTCCCCCAATTTAATGGTTGCCTTTCATTTGCAATTACGGATGTAGGGTTTTCCCAAGGCTGAAATGATAAACTATGAAACAGTATCTCTTGGCAGCTGGGATCTTGACATTATTTTGTCAGTTGTTTTATAAATGATCTATAAATTTGAATAATGATGGTAATTTCAACAGAAATTTCAGTGGCATTATAATGTTGACTAAACTCATTGGTTCTCAAACTCCATGCTGAGTACCCCAGTGCATGCGGGTTTTCATTCCAATCACAAACGCAATCCCACAATTTTACCAAGCTGTTCATATTTCTCAATTAGCTTTTCATGTTTTGAGGGGTTATTTACCCTCTTATGGCACATTATGTCAGAAATAGCTATTCATGCCATGAAGAATAAAAGTTATGTATTCACATTGTACTCATTGTGCTATATTGCGAATGATTCTAATCTATGAAAAGAGGTAAAACATTTAACTGATCAAATTGAAGACTGAGGTGAATCTGCTGACACGTGGCCAGTAAAACGAACAGTTTAGTAGGTAATGAAGAATCCAAAGACAAAGCAAATAATAACAACCACAATCTGCTTTGGGTAAAGTTTAAGGAACATTTTCAAAGCACTTAAACCTTTAATTGACCAAGAGATTGGCTGTAACAAAAGGTGGCATACACACGGATCCCCATGACTGAGTTTGAGAACCACCCAGACTCAGTGACATTGTGAGGGAAATTATGAGCTGTGATAGTGGATGGGAAGTGCCTTGCACAGTCCCTTGCATTGCCGCTCTCAGATGTTCCTCTTAAGCTCTCTAAGCCAGGGAGGTCTTCAGCACCGCGGACAGCGATTGCCTCTCGGACAGCCTGACACAGCTGAGGTTCATTGGTAATCAGCCCAGGTGTTGTTTGTTGATTTTGTTCAGGCCAGTTTTAAAGACAGTGACACGTCTCCTGAACAGCTGTAGCCACTGATATGTTCTTCCATCCATCCATCCATTATCTATACTAAGCAGGGTCACGGGGGGTGCTGGAGCCTATCCCAGCGTGGATTGAGCGAGAGGCAGGAATACACCCTGGACAGGGCACCAATGTATCGCAGGGCACACACACCATTCACTCACCATTCACTCACTCACACACTCGTACCTATGGGCAATTGAGAGTCTCCAATTAGCCTACCTGCATGTCTTTGGACTGTGGGAATAACACAGAGAACATGCAAACTCCACACAGAAAGGCCCCAGACCTTCTTGCTGGGAGGTGACAGTGCTACTCTCTGCGGCGCCGTGCCGCCCCTGTCTGGGAATAGGAACCGGACGGGGGCTGGGCACCCTACCCTGGGCCCCACGTCGGCAGCCTCAGGCTCCAGAATATGTTCTTGAGAATTCAAAATGTGCAAAATAATTTCAGTGAATCACCCCGACTATTTTGAAATTGTAAAAGGAACCATAAATGCATATATTATTAATAGGACTGTCAATGTTAACATTTTAATATATTAATTTTAATCGCTTGCAAATATTCCAGTTATAATTCTGATTTCCCATAATTGCTAATTCTATGCACGTTGTACAGTCCATGTTATCAGTGTTTTCCTTAATGCAGAAAGATATCATGTTGCTGTTTCATTATGACATTACACCATCCGGACAATGAAATTTGAAAAAGGAGCTCATGAATTCATTGGGTTAATTTGATTTCACAAATCCTCACCCAGATAAATTAATCTCTGCTTGTGATCCTTAGTTATAGCACAACATTTAAATGTACCATGGCTTAAAAACACAAAGGTTTGCATTTGGATTTCTATGCTACAACCCGTGTGGTGTTTTATATGGTTTCATTTACTTCTGGTAAGCTATTGCTTTAATGACGGATCTGTACATAAATCCATTCATTAGACCCCTTGATTTGTAGATGCATTATAAAGACATGAACAGACACCAAAACGCACATAATTTCGTTACACGTTTCTTTTTTCTATTGCAGTAGCTGCCATAGGCTGTTTGATAGGCTATTTTTAATCCTTTATGTAGATTAATCTGCACACTTAGCTTTCTGGATTGTTCCTACAAATTATCTTGGCAGACCAAACAGTGTCTTGAGGGTGTCCTATCAGTGCAGTATTATGTGGAAACTGATGTGAAGTTATGTATCAACATTCTAGTAATTGCCAGTCCAAGATCATCGTCTAGCTCATGTTGATGCTGTATAACAGCAATGTGAGCAACCTGCATTCGCCGAAAGAAAATGAAGTTTCATATTATGTGGCATCACAAGGCATATCATTGTGTTTGTGCCAGAATGAAGCAGATTGCACTCAGCATGGTCCAGTAACCTTATACAGCACATGCACTTTGACGGGTGTACTCTTCAGGAAGCTGTTCCTTCCAGTTCCAGTTCCTTGACTGCATGTTTTATGTCTGCTAAAATGTAATTTACTTCGTGGAATGCTCTGCCCCAATAGATTTTTATAGACTTGAAAAGTCACCTGGGACAGGTGCTCTGCACTAGCATCTCGCTATAAACACAAATACTTTGGAGCGCCTGGTGCTTGCACATGAAATAATTATCTGAAGTAGCATTTTAATAGTAAGTTTTAGTTTTAACAGTTGAAATAGCTTTTCCTCATTTACTGAATGTTGCTGACCATTGTTTGTTTCCCCCTTTCTTACTGCATGCAAATAATTATATATGACATGCAGTATACCAAAAATCTTAAATTAAATACGTGGGAAATGGATATATAGTGTAATTTATTTAATCCTAAATAGTTAGATTAATCAAGTATGATGATATTCATCAATTCACTAAATTATTAAAAAAATTATTTCTTTGCTTGTTATATTTAATTAATTTTATAAAAAGTATTGAGGACTGGAAACCACACTTTTCAGCCCACACCTTTTCCTGTTAAAGTCTTGATCGAATCCCAAAAAAAACTTAAAGGTCCACGAAATTGGATTCAAATTTTGGTTATATTCCCCGGAAGCTGCAATTCGCACTACAGTTTTCTTAATATTTCTTTCAAGTAAGTTTTTAAACCAATTATAACCAATAAATTGTAATAAACACTATCAGATTTTCATGACCCGTTCAGCAGATAAGCAGAGGGTCGGCGTGTATTCTCCGCTCATTAATATTCATATCTGTCAGATGCCTCATAAGTAAACCGTTCCTCGTCGCTGGAGCAGATTGTCCAGTGCAGTAACCGACAACACAAAAGAAAGCGACACAGGCTAGGCTTTACCGACATGTAGTTAGACCTGCGGGTCATTCAATGCGTAACAACACTGTAACACCCCGTTACTGTACAGTAACATTACACTTGACAGCAGTCTCAAACTCCGGACAATACACCCGAATAAAGAAAGCCTTTAATTCCACATATCTGAGCTTGAAAGCTATTTAATTAAGGTTAGGTAAAGGTAGGCCTTTACTGGTACTGGTCCATCAGTTCTACAAACACTGGGAGTGTCACTAGCAGCAACAGTTCTGAGGGAGGTGAAGGGAGGGAAGGCACTGTACCACGGACCAGCGCTAGCTTTTTACCAAAGCCACATTGTTTTTGTAGATAGTTGGTGAAGTCCTCCTCATGAAAATGTGAACTAAAAACATTACCTGTTGGGGTTATTGCAATATTGCAGTGCCTGTGGGCCTCCAGAAATTAAACTCATTTCTTGTGGGTCTCTTAATTTTTTGGAAAAAAGCGTATTACAAGTAGAAAGGATTTCACCGGTCGTAGTGTTTTACTGATGTGCATTGTACCCAGTTAACCCCGCCCACTGCTGTTTAGCCCATGAAGGGCGCAGGCTTTTCTACATTTAAAAAAAATAAATATTGTTGGGTCATTTGTAAAATTCACAGATTTCCTGGACCTTTAAGTCTGGTTTGACTGAACTGTGTGTGCCCTTAAACTGGCTACATGTGTTTGATTGAAGGGCTTGCTATTTCATTTGAAAACAATTTAATGTTTTTTTTTTTTTAATATTTAAACTCTAATTAGAGCTTAATTAGCTAATTTTACAAGTGCACTTGATCATGATTAACCACAGTAAACCTGACAATTTAATTAATAGTTTGACTAATTATTATCGATGTCATCATCATCATAATCATCATCACCACAAACTCTAGCTGCTGTGGCAACAGCCCAATTGTTTAACAGTGGTAACAGCCCAGTTTGGGTGGAGTACCACTGCTGAACATTTTACCTGCTAGTGTGTTTGCCTTTGTTTCACACTCAGTCAGTCGCTGTCAGCCATCTGCCTTGTCTGTCATTCAACCACCTCCTGTGCAAACTGCTTACTCGCCCACTCTGTCCTGGCACTGATGCGGACACCAGACCGTTTAACTTAATTAAATGCTTCAGAAAGACTATACCTCTCCTAAAATATCCTTGCTCTCCCCTGTCAACTTAGACCGTTGGCACTGGCACCCTAGCAAGTCAGTACGGATGCGGACAGGTTTCAATGCACCATAGGGCACATGACTACACTGGGAACTAGTGCTTTAGCTGGATACACAATCCAGTAGCCCCTGTTAGCCATGATGGACATTGTAGAAATTGAGGACTAAAGGATAATCAAACCCAATACTGATCTTAGTCATCCACTGTTCCGGCTTAAACAACTTTTTTCAAACAGGTCACTGTGGTCAGACAACATTCTTTTTGTGTGAATGGCAAGAGACCTGGTTGAAAATACAACTGACTGTTGAACAGCGACAGTTTTGTATGCCATTAGTCCTCAATGTGACCTAGTCCGATGGCCTTTCGCATCCATAGACTCGTGTCGACCATGGTAACGTGAATGACGTGACACGGGGCTGGCTCTTCCTCGTTCCCACGAGGATTTATCCCTCCTGCCCTGCCGTTTTCCGCTGTGCCCTGCGACCCATCCTGCTGCCTCCGCCAAGATCTGGACCACCCTCTCCTGCGTTCACACGTCGTTCCTCGGGCTCTGCGCCAAGTGTGGCTGCGCCTCGAAACTAATTTCCGAGAGCATTCACACCCTTTTTCTATATATAAATGAACGGGTTCAATAACGTGTCAAATTAATTTCAGTTGGCAGGATGAAAGTCCGTTTGGCTGCGTTTATCGGGCTCAGTTCCAGTGCGAGATCGACCAGACATCCTTTGTTTATGGCTGATTCATGTCGCTGCTAAAGACTCGTAATTAAGCTAATTCGCGAAGAAGATTTTCAGGGCCAGTAATGCATTTTTCCTGAGGGGTTTTTCCCTTGGACAATCGGTGGGAATAAATTGGCGGTCACTTTCGTAGCCTCGCGGTTTCTGTACCTCTGTGCCTGTAAAGTGTGTGGTGGAAGTGACACGTATTCATCTCAACTACATGCTCTTCGTATCTGCCCTGAAATCCATAAAAAAATAAGTTTTGTTGTATTTATATCTATACGTGGTAATCACCAATAGAATGTTCCACAACGCGCATGTAATGCATATGGCTGTTTTTTGGGCTTTGCTGCGACTTATCGACGGACGTTTCGACATATCTTTAACACAGTTAAGCACAAAATACGCACACAGGGATTCGGGCCACGTCATCCACTTGTCTTTGAAGATGATGGTCCCTCAGATGCCCCCCTCCCCAGTGCTAAAAGAAACGCTGGATGTCTGCCGAACACAATGGCTAGTGATGCGATGTGGCGCAATATAAAACCCACTTCCCTATTGCGCGAGAAAGACAAATCATGTAAGGGACACTTATCCGTTTTTCATATTCGGTATCTTATTGTGATACAAAGCAGATCATTTGTATCAGAAATGTATCATGAACGTGGCATTGTGAGCCCAACGGCTCATCAAGAGGCTTGGTCTTTATGTGGCCGCACAATGGCCACTTCAGAGACAAGAGACGGCAATGTTTGTTTGTTCATTGAACAGATCCCGGGAGTTTTTTTTTCCAATATAATTTGGTGTGTTTTTTTATTATTTCGGAGCAACCGTCTCATCCAATTATGTTAATTCTTTTTGCTGTACTTTGAAGTTTGAGCTGAGTACGCTATCGTTGGTTGTAAAACGTGTTAGTAGAGGGAGCGCAATTATCAATCATATTTGACATTTGACGCAGCAACATAACGAGATTAGCCTACAGCTATCCCTCGTCCACACGAGTCGGACATGAGATCTATCGATGCGTTCAGCAGGGCCATGTCCTTCCCCCAGTAATTTTACAGTTAAACAATTCAAAAGATTAGAGTGATTATTTTTCCATCTCTACATAAATGAATTATTTTCTTTCCGGGAGAATGAAGAGCGGAGGAGAGGAGCATTTGACTGGATGTCACCCTCTTATAACTTCATTAAGACGGCCGGCTTGATCAGCTCCTCCCTGTTAATCTTGCTTTCCTGCCTCTTTTGCTTTAGTCAGTCTCCTCTAGTTAATACGAAGACCGTAGCATACAGACAATGCTAAGAGATCCATCAAGCGAGTCCATTATGTACTTCCTTTAAAGTTCAGCTGTGCCAGTGTAGTTTGCGACAATGATGGAGTTCTTTCGGGAAATAAAGTTGAGTAGGCCTAGCCTAATTTTTTCCAAAACACACTCTTCTTTCCCCGGATAATAGTTTAACATTATTTGCTCTAAAATAAGATTGTATTGTATTGGGGAGTACAGTGCCAATTGTAGCAACAACTACTTTGTAGCATTATCCCATTTTCAGGTTTAAGACACTCATCAGCAGTTCCCAACCCCGTTCCTGGTGATCTACCATCCCCTAGGTTTTCATTTCATCCCTAATTTGGCACACCTGGTTGTAATAATTAGCAGCTCAATCAGATCTCTAGCTGTTGGAAGAGGTGTGCTTTGTTCGGGTTGGAGTGCAAACCTACAGGACGGTAGATCTCCAGAACAGAGTTGAGAAACACTACAATAGCCTATAGAACAACATGTGCCCATGACGAATAAACAGTTGGTCCAAGCAGGACTAGTGGGATGAAAGATGGAGACGATTCTAGGGGCACACGGCTTGGGGGGGCCCACAACTAAAAATAATTCAGTTTGTTTCCTGTTCTTTCAGGGGCCCAGAATTCCTAGCTACACCCCTGGGTTCAAGCATCACATTTTGTAGTTTAAAAATGAACTGTACGTCCAGAGGCGAGTAGCCCATATTAGTTGAGACACAGTACAGCGTTCCCTCTGTTTGCTAAAGGATGGCAACAGGCATGAAAAAATACAGGACCAAACAAACAATAACGGCTAATTCATCTTAGCCCATGTTGCTTCAGGTAGGTTTCTGGCCAACAAAATTCAAAACGTTCCAAATGAATCTCTGATATCTATATTCTCCCCTCCCCACTCTTTGAATACCTCCTGTGTCGTGTTCTGTTAATTCGATTAATCCCACCCCCCCCAAAAAAAGTGCTAGAACTGCTTTCTCATGAAGGAGATCTGTAATGTGTCCTCCTCTCATGGTTTTTAATGCATCTCAGCCAGAAGTATTCTTTCTGCAGCTGTTACAGTATCTCAGCCAGATTCCCCACTGTCCTTCATCCATACCTCACTTGGTTATTTGTCACTTCGTCTCGGACAAATTCCACCTGCAGCCAGCGGGCCGCTTCTCCCAACAGAAAATGAAACGGCTCCCTCTAGTGAGCATAACTGTTCAGCAGCTTGACAGTTTGACTGATCAGGCAATCATCCATTGTTTCTCTTGCGTTTTTGCAAAGCGTTTTTGGTAATATCAAGATCTCATCGTTAAGCTTTTTCCTGCCATTCCTAGTGTTTGTTGCTGGTCATTCAAGTTCTTTGTCTGAATGGATTTCCCACTGCCATTTCATTTGAAAGTGAACAAGCTCTCCCCTTTGGTTCAGTGCGTGAAGAGTGTCAGCTTTCTCAGCCGAAATCCGAGAATACTTCTGTGCACAAAGGGCCACACCTTACTGAAGCAATTAAAATGGCGATTGTTTCAACCTCTGTCCTGAACATAGATTTTAATTCAGTTGGAAAATGTACAACCGCAATCACGGCGACTACTTTCCCTCAGAGAGGTTGCTAGGTGTAGTGAACAACCATGCCCAAGTGAACTTTTGAAATTTCTTCAGATCTACAGAAAAAACCGAAACGTAAACAAAACGAATAACGCTTTCACAAATTTTTTTTTTGGGTCCCAAGCACATTTTTTCCTGCGAAAACAAGACCTGGACTTCGGTGAGGGCTTCACGCACTTTTATAAAGTTGTGAAAACATCGGTACAGTACAGTAAAATGTTCAGTGTTAAATCAACTCTTGCAGACTGCATACGGCCCCTATTGGACATTTTACAGTGCACAATGATGTTACCCCCAACAGCCTTACCCTACACATTATAAAGAAATTTTTTCATGCATTCGCATAAACCACCTCAACTGGAAACATGGTTTTCTTGGTCAACAACGAATAACAAGCTAAGTGTTATGGTACGAATCTATATAATGAAGGCGCATTTCCTCACAGAGTGTAAGGCATTCATAAAGACGGTGCCTTCCTGCCTCACCCCCACTTCAGTTCAGAGGAAGGGACTGAATTCTTTTCTTACGCGGTCGGCATGCCTGGGTCTTGCTCGCGCGCAACGCGAGCTGTTCTGTGGGAACATGGCGCGGTTCTCACCGCGATGGCGCCCCCCGTTCCCCGCGAAACGATCGGCGGAATTGATGAAGATGTCACCCCAGCTGGCCCCACCAAAAAAAAAAAAAAAAACAACCCTCCGTTTCTGGCACGAGTGAAGACAGTCAGCGAGTATCTGGGTCAAAGACAAAGCCCCCTATCCTCTCCAGGCAGTGGGGGAGAGAACGTGGAGGGCAAACAAACAAAACCCCTTTGGAAAACATGGGCCCTCTCCACGTGAATCAATATTCCAGCCCTGTCCTCGCTATTGAGCAAGGAGGCCAGCGAAAAGAGGGGGGGTGGCTGGGGGAAGAGAGGGGGGACTTTATCATGAGAATCCCATTGGCGACTGTGAAAAACGTGATCTCTATATGTTTCCCCTGTGGGCAAGAGTTCTGACATACTCGGGCATCCTGGTTTGGGAAAACAGCGGGCTCGGGATACCTCTGCTCCTGGTGAGTGATGACAGGTGACAGATTTGTCATGAGGTGACATTTGGAGAATACACTTTTGATTTTTAGCCAGAGGAGTAAAATAGTAATGGGTTATTAAAACAATTTCCATAAAACAAAAAAAAAAATAATATTTAATAAATCAATTTTTATGACTTCATCTTTTATACTGAATGCAGCGTAATGTTCTGAAGGGTGAAGTTGAGCATTTTATTGTCAGTAAAGTTTCTGACAGCGAACAAACATTACATTTTTTAAAGTTTTGAACTTTAAATAAAAATAAAGGAAATAGCAATTGCAAAAATGTTTTGACTCTGTGCCACTTAGCTTCGCAGTATTGCAAGGTCATTTTGGATCACTAACCTTTCAAGCGCAGACCAAGGTAGCGGTGTTTGTGAACGTCCGTAGAATCGGAGTGATCATACGGACGGGTCCGGAGCAGCTGGCCTGGGGCTGCATTTGCTTGTTTGAAACTCTTTTGATGTAGAAACCGCTCCAATGCTTAATCCCATTAGAGAACTGTTCCACAACAAAGTCTCTGCTTTACTTTTGGGACCAGGCAATAGCAGAGCAAATTGTCACAAATATGTATAAGTGCGTATAATACAATGTAATGTACGTTTATGTTTAGAAAGTGTTAAATAATTTTCATCTCATTCTCAGCCACCTGATTATTCCTGAAGTCGGGGGAGGACTTGCTTTCTGGCGGTACAATGAATCCAAACCTGAACTGGCTGATCCTGGTCCGGCTCTTGTTGACCAACCCCACCTTCTCCATCGCGCAAAGTCCATCTGGCCCGGACGACGGACTGCATCGTGGCTTGGCTGTGGAGGAGGAGGAGGAAGGAAAGCAGGAGAGGAAGTCTTTTGTTTCCGGGTCACCTCTGGAGTACGGTCCCCCACTAGGGGCGGGGGAGAGAGTTTTGGGGCTGGGTGAGGGGTCCCTGGAGGAAGAAGACAGGGAGCGGGCGGCCCTGCGCCTGGTGACGATCGTCACGGCGATGCTCCGGGACAAGGTGCAGGCCGCCCCCCCGCGGGGCAATGCCAGCTGCGAGGAGCTGCTGGCTTCCGCCTCCCTGGGGGGCACCTCCTTGGCTCTCTTCCCCCGTGAGCTGCTCGGCCTCTCCCTGGTGCCAGTTCTGGGGGTGTCCGGGTGCACCCAGGAGGCCAAGACTTTGACACTGCAGCTGTTTGAGGGACTGGGCATGGGCGACACAGAGGAGCTTCTGCTGGAGATCAATGACTTGATTGGATGGAGCGCCCACCCCCATGCCACCGCCACTCTGCCCCCACCCACGCGGAAGGCCCAGGAGGAGCGCCACCTGCAGGCCATCATGTTCAACATCCAGCAGCTGGGCGGGACGGGGGAGTCACCGGAGCGCGGCTCGGTGGAGGGCGGGGACGAGAGGCGGGGGAGATGCCAGGGGTGGACCAGGGTGAACGGGACCTTCCTATTGGGAGACACGGCGGGGGAGGAGGGCGGGATTGGGGAAGCGGTACGGACCTGCGAAAACCTGGGCGCCCAGTGCGCGGGGGTGTCCGGCGGCTCGGGCCCCGGGCGGTACCGGGCGGTGCTGAGGAGGGGCGGCCGGATCGTGCCCACCGCCCCGGGCTCGGAGAGCTGGATCCGGGAGTGCCGGGAGCCCGCGCCAGGGCGCGTTCGCCGCCACGCCCCGGGGACGTGCGTGGACAAGCGGGAGGAGCGCGTCTACAGCGTGGTGGAGTGGATCCCCGGCGTCAGCACGCTCTACAGCCTGGGCACCGCCGTCTACTACGCCTCCGTCAACTGCACCGAGACGGCCAAGGAGAGGGCCATCCTCAGCGCCGTCGACTTGGGCACCGACGCCCTCATGGCCGTCACCGGGGGCGCGGCGGGCGTGGCCGGCTACGCTCTGGGGGCTGGGGTGAAGACGGGAGTCAAAGCCGGGATCAAGTACCTCCTGCAAAGCATGAAGCACGAGGAGGACCTCATCGTGAATCGCAGCAGCTGGGACACGTCCATCACCGTCCAATAACATGAGTGCCATCCAATCCATTTAGCCCCCTCCCCTCACCCTCAAAAAAAAAAAAAAAAATCCATCAGTCAGTTTGCAGACTCTCTTGGACACAGACCTCTGCTCCAGGTAAAGATATTTGAGCGACTGTTATCATCTTCTTATCTGCGTCCTGGAAGAAGACCTTTGGTCAAGTGGGGAACTTGTAAAAACTACCAGTCGACTGATTTCCCCAAGCAATCATTCCGCTTACAGGTGAATGCTGAGGGAAGCCATTCCTTCACTCAGTGAAGTGGACTATAGCCTGAAAGACATCGCGAGCAGCTTGGTTCATATCCCTGGAGATGTGTTGGGTCACATCCTCTGCTCTGTAGACCTGCTGGTGACGTTGTGGAGAGCCTCCAGTCTACTGGTTACTGAAATGTACAGTTTTCATACACTGCTTTTTCAGGACTGAGAAAAAAATCAAAACATTTACAATGTACATGACATGCAATATTTTGATAAATCTCTTTGTCAATTATTATCGAGTTAAAGAACTGAAATTACATCTGGGAAGCTTTTGGCTCTCATGTTGCAGCAAATTTTGGGGTATGTTTCCATTTATTTACTGTAGTAAGGAAATGCAGCAATCATTGTTTTTAGCAACATAGTTTAATTAACTACGCTGATCCAGATTTTTAGCTGCATTTACATGCTTTTCTCATGCCATGTGTATTATCAGGGCCTACTACAAAAAGCCACGTAAATCACTGAATAGTACTAAGAAACTGGAAATAAATTGGACAAAAAACAATAGTATTGAGGGACAGTATATCCCCGTGTTTCACTAGCATTTTAATAAAAACAATTGCTTATATAATTTGTTAAGAAAACATGGCCGTATGTTCCAGTCTTGGTCTTGAATAATAAACATTTATGTTTAATACCACAGTGTGGTATTATTTGTGGTCATTTATTTAATATTATTTTGTACATTACCATAATTGGAATGTGTTTTATACCCATTCTGTTTTACCCACCACCCATCTTCTGCCAATTCAGAAACGGAAACATGTGACGTCGAACCCAGTGCCCGTTACCTGCTATTATAAAGCCGGTAGGTCATCAAAAACTTTTCTATGTTTTAAGGATATAGTTTATAGTGCACAGACACTGATTGAACCAACTGAAAACATACACTAAGACTGAAATTACATTACAAAAAACTAGCTTCCCCTTTAAGAAAATGAGCCTCTCAGCAACCCAGGCACCCCCCATGGGGCAAGCCATTGTCAAATTGACTGAAATAATGGCTAAGCTGGTGGACTGTTGAGATGAAACATGGCATGAATCCACTGAACCCAAAGAGAAGAGTGTTTCATTGGGTGTCAGAGCACCAACTAAATTTTCTATCTGTGAATGCTGTAAATTTTTGCAGAAGAAGTAGTATTTTGACTCAAATTGGAATCGGTGGCCTTTTTCCAACTACGTGTTAAATTTCTCACGAAACAAGTGGTTGTGGTTTTTTTTAATTTTTTTTAAATATTGATCAGTAATACCCAGGCAGTCAAAAACACATTCTGATGAAAATTAAATGCGACAATAAATCAATTTTGTTTGAGAAACATTTCATATGACCCTACCACCGCTCTGGCCGATGCCTGCCATGCATATTGATGAAGTAGGTTTGACATTTGCTTGGAAAGTTACCTGTAATGATTGAAAAACTTAATGAATGTATTCACATTTTCTTACATGACTGGAAAATATACAGGAAGATTGTTGTTGCGTTGAATGCCCGCATCTTGCTTAAACAGGCTATTCTAGTAAATATAGATATGAAGAGGTTGTGTGGCCTTAACGTATACTCAGCAAGTTCTCCAATGGACTACAAATATGCCTACAATTCTCATGTCGTCCCTATTTAGAAAGAGTAGATTTAATCAGCCATTTCTGGGTAGTTACAGTTATGTGTATTTTCTAAGGAAGTATTCAGACCTCCCTTCTGCATGTGCTCATTTTTTGGGAGGCACTTCGTGGTCCTGTTATTCACTTGGCTACTTGTTTGGGATGCACCCCAGGCCTTGGAGCCCATCTACACACATGAACAATGCCTTAGCAGGATGAGCAACCCAGCAACCCTTGTGTCCATTTCCTCCTCCAACTTTGTTAGCCAGGTGTCATGTAGGGACACCAGTTTATCTAGGGCACTGGACCAAAGTGATTTTAACTTGCATTACCATATAAATCCCTGTGGGATCACTGCAGACATTGAGCTGTGGTAATGACTAATTATACAATTAATGATCAATTGTGACCTTAATAAAAGCAATTAGTTGGTAATAGGAAAAGGCAACTTGAGGAAATGTCTAGCAAAACCCTCTGAGACCGGGTGCAACAGTGCCTTCCTGCTACACTGCACACCGAGTCCGTTTATTTTGCAGTTTACCACAAATCCATACATCCACAGAAAGTAGATGCCATTTAGGCTGCAGATAAAACATCAATCTCAGAGGTAATACTCCGTCAGTAAAATGAACAGCACTGAGCAGCCCACAAACGTCATCCAACATTTTACTGATGAATTTTGAGTGCAAGCACTTCAAAAAGCATATTCCCCGAAAACTGACTTCGGTAGAAGTACGTGCTACATGTAGTTGAATCGCACAAATAAACACGGTCACAGAAGAGTCAACAGATGGTTGGCTACAGACAATAATGTTTTGCACGTTTTATTTGTTTGGGAAAAAACTCATTAGCAACAATGTAACCGCATTTGTCTAGGATTATGCAAGTTACATAAGAACCCGATATCAAATGCCGTTCATTTTACATCTAATGCGCATATTGAGTACACCTGTTTTAGCCTTTCATTGTCTATAATTCCACGTCGTTGCATTCAAGTTTAGAGTAGAAAAAGCACAGTAGAAAAGTCAAGCCTAATAAATAACCTCATAAAATCCAATTTGTTGACGAATTTGATTTGCGTGACTTTCCGTACGTCACTGTTTTGTGGGTGGACCAGACACTGTAAGAAATAGGGTTGGACGAATGCTTAAGTTTCACTTCGTCATTTCTTGGAAATTTCCTTCTACCAAGCCATGAGTTTCTATTTTCGCTGTTCTCTGATTCTCTCCCACTCCCACCGCTAAACGGTTTATCCCGCCTCTTCCTCACTCAAAAGATTGACACTTCATGATAGACCAATCAGCACTTCGCTAGAGCTTTCAGGACAATGGCACAACATCAACTAAGCGTCTTCATTTTGGCTCGTTACCTTGTGGTTATCACTGAACAGCGGTCGTTATTGAATATTAAGAGCCAAAATGGCGCACATATAAGAGAGAGAAAGAGAAAGGCGTAGATAGTCCATAAAGCAGCCAATAAAACGCTTTGAACGTCAGAACAACCTATAACCGAGAACGTTGACAGTGGGAGTGAGAGGAATGTCTTGCTGACAGGAGAAACGAAATTGTATCAGTGTATACATTTGAGTTGCAGCGAAAACCTACGTGAGCATTGTAACTTTAATCAGAGCAAGCCGTTTGACGACGTTCCTGCCGTGAATTCTAATATAGAAGTCATATCGCAGACTGCTGTTTTAGGAAGTAAACAAAAGAAAAGTGTTAATTCGGGTAAGTTTGTTTTTCTCTAGCTAACAGGTACTATCATAAGTAGCAACCGTTTTCCTTGTTTGTTCATTTATCTTGTTGTTAGCTTTAGCGTTCAGTTATCTAACTAACTTTTACATTTCCCTCACCTGACATCTTATTTTGGGTTCCTAGTACCAGTTTGCGATTTTATTAATTGCCGTGACAGTTGTTTACTAGCATAAATTGATATTTAGATATGTAGACTAGACTAGCGTACATTGTTTTTATGCATTGTGTATCCAGCTAGACTAACAATTTAGATCCAAGTTTTGGCCATACAATGGCTTCGTTACATGAAGCGAAATCATAGGCCTGTCATATGAAACGATTTATTCCACCCAAATAAAACAAATAAATATTGTGTCTCTGCTGCCAGTCACGCGATTGACTATTGTCTCGAGCTCAGATATGTGGGTGTTCGTGAAGGTGCAAGAAGCGCTGCATGATTCATTTTTTCCAGTTGTCTTTCATGTTTTCACGTGCACACGATGTTCATCTTGGTTCCTTCGTTTTTAGTTGTCATTTTTAGTTTTTGCTCCGTCGTTTAATGCCATGGTAAATGCTGGCAACTCGCAGGTCTGGAGTTGCTCTTTTGTACTTCCTTGAAGAATGTGTTGCATTGCCTACGCACGAAAAAACAAACAAAAAATGTTGCGCAATGGCTAGCTATATCAATGATCGAATCCTTACCGAATCAAATATTATTCAACATGTCCTCCCTCACCAGAACTCCAAGCTAAACATTGCACGTTATTTTCTATTTGGGAATTTCCCGACGAAATAAATTGCCGCTGTGAGAGGACGTTTTGTGTTCTCAGGATGGCGCAGTGGGAGAGGCTACGGCAACTGGACTCCCTGCACCAGCAGCAGTTGGATGAGCTCTACAGACGAGATGAGTTACCCATGGATGTGCGGTACTATCTGGCTTCCTGGATAGAGAGCCAAGACTGGTGAGGAGCAATTGCAAAACTCTGAAAGGATATCAGTTATTTTATGAGCCGGAGTAATCTTCGGGAAAGTAGACTCATAAATTAATTTGTCCTCCACTGCTGCTCTTTGAAACCCATGGGACCCCATGTGCAAATAGAAAAGAAAACAATGCTCACACATTTGGGAAGTTAAAATAAAAAAGCTTTCAACTATATGGGTTTAGAATATTTCGGAAGACTGCCATTGCCCTGCACATTGCAGCCAACAGAGTCTTTGTTATGGTAGGCCTTCAGCAGTTAGGCTAATGCAGACATCCACAGGCAGAAGATAATAATGACACCTTTGCTTTGTGAAGCGCAGGTAGTGCAGACAGTAAATGAAAAACCAAGATTGAACTAATGTGGGGAAAATATGAAATTAAAGAAAATGAACAAAGAGTAGTAAGCAGAATATGTTTAGGTCCAGTAGTCTAGGACCTTCTACCAGGAAACAAAGTTCACTCATCTCAAAAATGTCTACATTACATTACATTACATTAAGCATTTGAGAGTTTATCAGCGCTACAACAAAGTGTATACATAACGGGACGTAGCGAACCCTAGAAATACGTCAGTACAGGAACAACCGCATATCAACGGACCTGTGGTTCAACTGATAACACTAAGGCGCAGATCTATGAAAATAAATAAAATCAAGTAGTCGTTAAGACAGGCTCAACTAGCCCTATGACGCTGCCTAGTACAACCTAATTTAGTCATACATCTAGCAGGATTAGAATGAATGTAGAGATTTCTCAATGGAGAATTTGGGAATAATTTGATTTTGAAAGCATATAGCTTGTGGTCTCATTACCAGGCTTAGCACTGCATTCTTGGTAGCATGGGCAATTATGGCTTTAGGTTACATGGAACTCCCCTAGAAATCAGACACTAAAAGGACTGACGCTCCATGGGCATCAATGGAAGGTTAAAATGCTCCTCGGTATTACACACACCATGACACTTGTGCGCTGACATTGTAGTTGTTGTGTCCTTCTGTAGAGGATAAATTCGGGTCTCGCCTAGAAATTCTGTATCTGAAAATAAAACGGTGCCTGGCGGGAGGAGGAGGGGGGGGGTTTGATTGGAAGACCAGATTTGTGAGAGATGAGGAAATGGCAGTGCGGCCCGGAGCAGTGAGAGCTCTTTTTGTGTCCGTGTTCCGCTCCCAGGTCTCGGGCCACACAGGACCACTCCGCGGCCAGCATCCTGTTCCAGGCCCTGCTGGAGAACCTGGACAACCAGCACAGCCGCTTCGTACAGGAGGCAGACTTCCTGATGCAGAGCAAGATCCGCCGATTTAAGCAGAACTTCCAGGTCCGGAAAGCCAGTGTTGCTATCGAATTCTTAACAAACGATTATAACGATCGCATGGTGGTAACAACAACAACGATGTTGTGGATGAAAACTTTTACAAATTAAAAAAAGAAATGGGGTTTCTGTTCATTTATGTGATTTTTTTAAAAGTTTTTTGTCAAGGAAATTGATTTACTCTTTTCATTCCTTAAGGGAAATGGGGGTTACATGGGCAATGCTTGGTCTCTGATCCAAAGTCTTTCTCTCTCCTCCTCTTCATTTCTGCAGGTGTACCAGGAGCAGCCATGGATCCTGGCAAATATTATCCAGTGGTTCCTGAACAAAGAACGGGAGATTCTGCAGTCTTCTCAACTGGCAGAACAGGTAGATGAAACAAAACAGTATTATTATTAAAGCCTTCTTCACTTGAGAAATGAATGCATTGAAGTTGGTAAGCTGATCTGTTTATCTGGCTTGATTAACAAGTGGGAACAGATATTAGTGTTTATTTATACATCACTGGTAAGCTCGGTAATTGCAAAAGGCCTGGTAGGCCCAGAAAGACCTCTACTGTTGATGAGCGACGAATTCTCACCATAATGAAGAAAAACTCCCAACGCCTGTCTGACTGATCACAAACACTCTTTGGGAGGCTGGTGTGGTTGTGCCAGCGACTAATGTTCACAAAAGCCCTCACAAACAGTGCTACAGAGGCTCCACTGCAAGATGCAAACCACTGGTTAGCTGCATAACCGGATGGCCAGGCTACAGTTTGCTAAGAAGCACCTAAAAGATCCAGCAGATTTCTGGTAAAAGGTCTTGTGGACAAATGAGACCAAGATTTGCTTGTATCAGAGTGATAGCAAGAGCAAAATGTGGAGGCCAAAAGGAACTGCCCAAGTTCCAAAGCCCCCCCCCCCCCCCTCCCCCCTTCATCTGTGAAGCATGGTGGTGGGGTGTTATGGGCTGGACATGTATGGCTGCCACAGGCACTAGCTCACTTCTGAAGTGTACAGAATCTGCTCAAGCTCTAGCAGATGCCTCCAAACTCATTGGACAACACTTCATCCTATAGCAAGGCAATGATCCCAAGCATCCTGCTAAAGCAACAAAGGAGTTTTTCAAAGCTAAAAACTGAAAAATTCTTGACTGGCCAAGTCATTCACCCGGTCTGTATTCAACTGACCATGCTTCACATGCAGAATAAAGAACTTGAGACAACTAGCCCCTAAAAACAATCAGTTGTCTGACACATCAGGCAAGCTGTAGTATCCAGCATTGCACTGACCAAACCCAGTCCCACTACACTTCAGCTTTAGAAAGCTACTATTCATAGCAGTGCAAGTGTCAGCCAATATCTGCTGCAATATGACATTTATTCAAAGAGCGCCTGTATGTGTCCCACATTGGTGTTTGAAAAAGCGTAAATACAGTGTTGATGTGTAGATTTTACACAATTTATACCTGGATTCAATCAACATTTGTCCTTAACTGAGAACAGGTGTTTTTTTTAACAGTACAGTGGCCACAACATACCTTTTTAGTCTCTTGGGTGTAAAATATCAAGTGTCACTGCCGTCATTAAACTTTTAAAATCTCTATTTTTGTTTCTTTTCCTGAATATGTGTCTTAAAAAATCTTCACAGTTTCATGCATAGCTCTTATATTACGCTGCTCTCAAAATGCGTGCGCATGTGTTTTTATTACTAGTTATAAATCACATCATTATGTACATGTGCAATAAATAGAGGCATTGCAAAGTTGTGGATGTTCAAGTATTGCAACAAAAAATAACCAAAATTTACTACCCAAACTATGTGATGGGGGGAAGTCAATGGCAGATAAGCCTGTTGTAACTGTCCACTTTTGATAAGTGTGTGGTCCGCTCCCTTCTTGTGCATGTGCGTTTCCTGCGGAAATTCCCATTGCAGCTGTTCTGGCTGGGTTGCGGTGTTACACTGCTCTGTTGTGACTCCACCCCTCTGTCGCAGAGTGAGAGGGGACACTGCTTGTCCATCATCAGAACTCCTCCCCCTCTCCACCCCCCAGGTTCAGATGCTGCAGGTCCAGCCAAGCCCCGTGGAGACCGACAGCCACAGGAACACCGAGCGCAAGATGGCCGACCTCAGGAAGCAAGTGCAGGTGTGCCTCTGCGTTTGAGATCTTCAGAATTTGTGATGTCAGGTTAACAGCTGTGTCTTCCCTCGCAAAGTACACAATACGCACGGCGTACACAGGAGGAGCAATGCGGAAAAGGGTTGGCACACCCTTACAACATGAGAGAGACAGAATGAGCTATACCTGTACCTGAAATAAAATGTAAAAAATTAAATGTTTGTAAAAATTAATTTGGGGATGCGGGACTGGGCATGTGCAGTTCCCACCTCACTTGTCTGCAGCCGCAGCCAGGCTCACGGATCCCTCTGCCAATTTGGGAGAGCGCAGGCGTCCGCGGTTTTTCCGACACGACCCGCGGTGTCGCGGGCTGCTTCTCCTCGCGCCGCGGACCGCAGCCGAGCTTGCGCAGAGCGCCGTCGGGGGAAGACCTCTCGCGCGCGGTTTTCTCATGCGGTCCACGGGCGTCCAATCAGCCGGTGGCTAGATGGCGCGAACCCAGGTCCCGGTACCCTGAGTGATGCAGTAAGCAACGTGGCCCTGTGGAGCTACCGGCCGCAGGCAGCGCCGGCTGGCATGGCCTCCGGATTCGATCCGAAGGCCGTTCGGGCTCATCCATGCCCCACGGCATGGTGCCTTAACGGGACGAGCCATCCAGCAGCCCCAATCACGAGCCCCGATTGTTTGCATAAATGAATGAATGCCATATGTAAATGTCTTCAATGTGATTTAAGAAAAACAGTCAAAAATCATCGTGGAGGAGTTGGAGAGTGTTGAACCAGAGGTTTATAATTGTCTAGTGGTGTGGTGCTCTAAATCCATCTCGACTCTTTCTGTGTGTTCAGGTCATGGAGCACAGTGTAAGATCCCTGGAGGAACAGCAAGATGAGTTTGATTTCAAGTACAAAACTCAGTCGATGGAAGGTGAGGCATGCGTTTCTTGTTTTGTTGTTCGTGGCTTGTTTGTGGGGAAAAAATTGGATTCTCGCCATGTCTCTGCACTCCTGTTTCAGGAAAAACCGGTTTTGGTTCAGAAGGTGAACATTGATCCCTGTCTACACGTTTCCATTTGAACCATATTTCAAATTGGCTTGAGCTCTCTCTCTCTCGATCTCACGATCGGGCACGGATGCGTCTGTGGGTGCAGATTATTGGAGGTTCCAGATGAGAAATCGGGTGGAGGGTGGGGGGGTGGTGGTGGGGGGGTAACTGGGCATGCTCAGCCCCACGTTGAGCAGCAAAAAAAAGGCATGGGACCAGCTGTCAGAACTGGTGCGCTTTGTCGCACGCGTGTTTCAGTGAGTGACTGTGAGCTGCCCCCCAGGGAACATCACCGAAGCAGAGAAGAGCGAGCAGATGAAGATCCTGCAGTATCTGCTCAACAGGCTGGACGCTTCCCGGAAGGTACTGCAACAGGCTCGCTCACAGATAAACCTGTTGTCTTTAAAAAAAATACATATATATTATTGATCATTTTATTGATGGGTTTATTTAAAGGGGCAGGCACAGATTACAGTAACCAAGCTAGCTAATGTCAAAATGCCTGGAGCGAAGCGTGATGAAGTAGAAGTATATAAAGTATAATTTATGCGACTAAATTAAGTTTCTTTGCGACAAAAAATACTTTAATGTTGTTGTTTGTTCTTTATTGTAAAGTGAGTATCACTTCAGGAACTTAAAAGTGCTGTTTTAGCTCTGATATCGGCAAAATCAAAATGATACCCATCCCTAGTTCTTTTTAAGCTTTGTGTATAGATCAGAAAGCAGTGAAGATATGAATTATTTAATGGAAGTTCTGCGGTCTATAGTGTATCAGGTCCCATCTAAAGTTCTTTGTTTGTTGGCTCTGTGAGTGTATTGCAATACTGTTATGAATATCAAAGATTGTTGGGACCTGGTTTAAAACATTTAAGCCTCTCTCTCTCCCTCTCTCTGTCTCTCTCTCCCTCTCCCTCCCTCTCTCTCTCTCTCTCTCTCTCTCTCTCTCTCCCTCTCTCTCCCTCCCTCCCTCCCTCCCCCCCTCAGGCCCTTCTCTCAGGGATGAGTGTGCTGTTGGACGCAGCTGATGAACTCTTCGCTCTGCTGGGGGAGGAGCTGACTGAGTGGCAGCGGCGACAGCAGACGTCCTGCATCGGAGCTCCGGTGGAGACCTGCCTCAACCAGCTGGAGATCTGGTGAGTCTCCCCCAGTCTATATCTGTCTGAGTCCCCTTACCCGTCCCCTCAGTCCCCTTACCCTCCCCCTGAGACCCCCCTCCTCAGTCCCCTTACCCGTCCCCTCAGTCCCCTTACCCGCTCCCTCAGTCCCCTTACCCACCCCCTGAGACCCCCCTCCTCAGTCCCCTTACCCCCCTCCTCAGTCCCCTTACCCGTCCCTCAGTCCCCTTACCCATCCCCTCAGTCCCCTTACCCGTCCCCTCAGTCCCCTTACCCGCTCCCTCAGTCCCTTACCCACCCCCTGAGACCCCCTCCTCAGTCCCCTTACCTGCCCTCTCAGTCCCCTTACCCGTCCCCTCAGTCCCCTCTGGCGGTCTCTGTCGCAGTTTTAGCCGCGCTCGCACGCCCCCCTGACGCTTTCGCCGCCGCCCGCAGGTTCACGGCGGTGGCTGACTGCCTGTTCCAGCTGCGCAAGTTCCTGCGGAAGGTGGACGAGCTGCTGGGGAAGGTCACGTACGAGCGCGACCCCTTCAAGACCCAGAAGCCCGATCTGGAGAAGCGGGCGGAGCTGCTCCTCACCGCCCTGCTGAGGAGGTGATCCCGTCGCCCTGGGGTTGGGGGGCTTGGGGAGGGGGGGTGGTTAGAGAGGTCCCGGCTGATCCCAGCTCTGCTCTGTTCTCCAGCGCCTTCGTGGTGGAGAACCAGCCCTCCATGCCGCAGGGGAAGGGACCCCTGGTGCTCCGGACCAACGTGCAGTTCTCCGTCAGAAGCAGGCCAGTGTGGATCACATTTCAGTGTAGAACCAGGCCAGTGTGGATCACATTTCAGTGTAGAACCAGGCCAGTGTGGATCACATTTCAGTGCAGAACCAGGCCAGTATGGATCACATTTCAGTGTAGAACCAGGCCAGTATGGATCACATTTCAGTGTAGAACCAGGCCAGTATGGATGACAATTCAGTGTAGAACCAGGCCAGTATGGATCACTGCTCTGTGTAGAACCAGGCCAGTATGGATCACTGCTCAGTGTGTAGAACCAGGCCAGTATGGATCACTGCTCAGTGTGTAGAACCAGGCCAGTATGGATCACTGCTCAGTGTGTAGATCTAGGCCAGTATGGACCACAGCTCAGTGTGTAGAACCAGGCCAGTATGGACCACTGCTCAGTGTGTAGAACCAGGCCAGTATGGACCACAGCTCAGTGTGTAGAACCAGGCCAGTATGGACCACAGCTCAGTGTGTAGAACCAGGCCAGTATGGATCACTGCTCAGTGTGTAGAACCAGGCCAGTATGGACCACAGCTCACTGTGACCATTTACCAGCAGTATTTTGGTTTACCCATTTATTGTTAATTTTTGCTTGGCATTGACAAAGATGGTTTATAAAAAAGATGATGTGTCACAAAGGATTTCATCTGTACTGTATGTGAAACATGGCTGCTTGGGTCCAGTGTAGTTGTTGTGGCAGCGCTACCTGGAGAGCAAAAAAGGAATTGCCTTGCAGTTAAATTCCAACATAATAATCCAACATGACATACTGTGTGTTGGACCTTGGATTTCTGAACCTTTTGTCTTCAAAGGCAGGAACCCTGTCTTGACAAACTTGCAGGTTGAAATCTGTTTTTCATAATATTTAATAGCATTGTCCAAAAGGAGTTATTAAAATATGTCTCTGTCTCTCTTTCTCTCTTCCTCTGTCTCTCTTTCTCTCTCTTCCTCTGTGTCTCTTTCTCTCTCTTCCTCTGTCTCTCTTTCTCTCTCTTCCTCTGTGTCTCTTTCTCTCTCTCTCTTTCTGTCTTCAGGCTGCTTGTCAAAGTGCCTGAGCTGAACCATGCCATGAAAGTGACGGTGTCGATTGACAGGTGAGCTGGGAAACGGAAAGCACTCACTCTCCCCTCATCTACTCGCTCCTGTGAGACGCAGGCGTCTGCGTTAAGTCCGTTTAAGATTTTTCTCAGGATAAGATGCGTGAAGGCGCGAAATATAAAGTAGCGTCGCAACAGTGGCAAATGAATGTTGTTTTAGCCTTTGGTGTCGATGGGTGTTATTGTGTGAGGATTGGTCGTTGGGTACTCGGTGTGGTCGTGACGTGGAGGACGGCGGCGGCGCAGGCCGCTTTGTGCCGCCGCGGCGCGCGGCTCTGTGGCGTTCGTGCTGACGCCCGTGTCCCTGTTCTCTCTTTCAGAGACGCGGTGCAGGTGAAAGGGTGAGTGGCGGTCCCTTCCGGTCCGCCGGCGCTGCCGATCGGCCGGCCCCCCCGCGCCGCTTCGTCTGGCTGAAGAGCGCCGGCCTTCGCGTCCGCGCTTCCCGCTTTTCTCACGCTTCGCTCGCGGCCTCTTCCTTTCCTAACGTAGTTTATTTTTGTGTTTTCTCTGTAGTGGGATAGAGCCAGACCTGCGCCAAATACGTTGTTTGTTTTAGATTCATGTACTTTTCTGTGCTCTGTTGATCTTGCCTGGTGTGATTGAGCCTGCCAGTATGGCCAGAAGGCGGGGTTTGCACTTTTTTTGAGAATATTTCATTGGTTCCAACACACCAGACAAGATCAGTAAAATGTAGAAAAGTAATCGAATCGAAAACAAATAGGTATTTGACCCAGGTCTGGATAGAGCAGTACTGGACAACCCGGTCTAACGCTCCTCATTGAGCCACAGATGCTTGAGTGCATGTGCGCGTGCGCTGGGAGGAGTGGCGTAGAGGTCCATTAAAAAACGGCCCGTGAACGCAATTTAAAATATGTTTAGCGCAGCGCAGCGCAGAGCAGCGTAGTACAGCGGAGCGGGGGCTGGCGGGAGGCTCGGCCTGTTAGAGCGCTGCTCTGCGAACGCTCAGCCTCGTGCCGACTGCAGCGAGCGGTGCCGCGGTGCCACGCCCTGAGCGCGCTCAGTCTCGCCGTCTCTCTGACCGAAGGTACCGGCGGTTCAACGTGCTGGGGAACAGCTGCAAGGCCCTGAACATGGCGGAGAGCACGAGCGGCGGCATGGTGGCCGACTTCCGCCATCTGGTGAGTGGAGGCCGAAGTGCGCCCCGCGTCGAGGGGGGCGGGGGGGGGTTTCTCTTTCCCGGGTTCGACCGTTACGGAGTTTGATACCTGCAGTTATTGCCACCGGTTTATTTCAGTCCGCAGCACGTGGGGGTTTTAAAATCCGTGTTGAGATCCGTGTCAGTCCAGTATCATTTGGTGTGCTGAGATTTCATACAGCACATTCAGTACCGAAGTAGGTAAGCCAGCATTTCCCTCGTAGGTTATTGTGAATGCATACAAGGGCAAGCACTGTTATCGGCCTTCTTCTAGATTAGGGGTGTCCCCTCTGGTTCTGGACAACCACAGGTTCCGCTGGGTTTCGGCCTTTCTCAGCATTTAATTGAGGAGTTAAAGAAACTGATAACACAGTTGCTGCTTAACGGTGAGAGCCAGCAGACAACTGTGGCTCTCCGGGCTGGGGAACTGATGGCTTTGGTAATTGCTGGAAAGGGTTGAGTCTAAACCAGTTTTTTTTTTTTGTCCGGTGAAAGAGCAGTTTTCTCTTGTTACTGCACTGTGAGTAAGAGCTGCAGCTAAATGGCTGTAAATGTGAAGCTTGGATGAGGGGTGTGCCTGCCCTGAGGAGCGTAGCATGGCTGGAGCAAGTCATGAGTGACAGATGGCCTCTGCTGCCCATGGTCCTAATGTCTGTCTCTCCCTGCACAGACCCTGAGAGAGCAGAAGTCTGGAGGAGGCAAGGGAGTGAATGATGTGAGTTCATATCCTGTTTATATGCACGCACACTAGGACAGTAGCACACTAGCACACTAGGACACTAAGCGCAAACACACTAGCACGCTAGCATGCACACACGTATACACTGATGCCCACACATGTTGACAAATGTTTGTGAGCCTATGCTCCCTTCTCACACCACGCCGTTTCTCTCCCACTCTCTCTCTGACACACACACACACCGACACACACACACGCACACCTACGAACACATATGCACACACACACCTGCAAACCTATACACACACACACACACACACACACACACACACGTCTGACAGAAGCACAGCCAGGGACTCCACAGTACTTTAGTTGAGCCTATAAAAGCCCTGTTTTATGCAGTGTTCCTTAGAGACGGGCTACCTGGAGAGTACCGCAGTGCAGGGCCCGGGGCTGTGGTTGTTATTGTATCTGTTTGCGTGGCCTGGCGCTGTCTGCACGGGGAGGTCGGCGCGTCTGTGCTCAGAAAGAGAAGTGCGCTGTGCGCTGTGCGCTGTGCGCTGTGTGCAGTGTGCAGTGTGCAGTGTGCAGTGTGCAGTGTGCAGTGTGCAGTGTGCAGTGTGCTCACGCAGAGACGTGTGCTGTGTGCAGTGACCTCGCTCTTGTCTCGCAGCTCTCCTTGAGCGTGACCGAGGAGCTGCACGTGATCCACTTCGAGACCGTATTCGAGCTGCACGGACTGTCAGTCGCGCTGGAGGTGGGTCTTCCCGTGGCCTCCCCTCCCCTTATTGGTCCTCGGCTTCACGTCCACGAGCTCCCGACTCTGTAGCGCACGAGTGGTTACGAATGTGCACACGGAGCGACTTTGCTCCTGAGGAAAAGTTGCCACTGGATGAAGACTTGCGTTGTTTGGGTGTTTTGTGGGTTAATGTGGCTCTTATAATCAGTAGCGTGTCGTTTATAGTCTCCCTGTTCCGTGACTGACACTCGGCACAGTCCAGTGCTTGGGTTAAACCGACTGAATGTGCATTCCTGCTGGGTTTGGCTGGGACGGCGGGTTTGGGATCTGTCGCGCGCCTGCGGCGCCCCCTGCTGATCGGCCTTGTGCTCCGCCCTGTTCCTCCGACAGGCCTCCTCGCTGCCCGTGGTCATCATCTCCAACTCCAGCCAGCAGCAGACCGCCTGGGCCTCCGTGCTGTGGTTCAACATGCTGTGCTCCGACCCCAAGGTGAGCGTGTGACCGTGCCCACATTCCATCGCTGACCGCTCCAGGTCACGCTGACCGCTCCGGGTCACTCTGACCGCTCCGGGTCACGCTGACCGCTCCGGGTCACTCTGACCGCTCAAGGCTGTACTGACCACTTGCTGATACTGTTGCACCTTTCATTCAGTAACCCTGTTGGAAGGTTCAGTGAAGCACACAACTTTACCGTAATTAAAAATGTTTGTGAGTAATTGTAATAACCCTGTTTGTTTGGTTAAACCAGGGGTCTGCAACTCTGGTCCTGGAGAGCCACAGGCTCTACTGGTTTTCATTGTTACTCTGCTTTAATCAATTAGAGCGGTTGGTTTCACTGCTAACTGTGTGTGCGTGTGTGTGTGTGTTTGTATCCATGTGCACGTGTGTGTGTGTGCGTGTGCATGTGCGTGTGTGTGTTTGTGCATGTGCATGTTTGTGTGTGTTTGTGCGTGTGTTTGTGCGTGTGTGTGTGCGTGTGCGTGTGTTTGTGTGTGCGTGTGTTTGTGTGTGTGTGTGTTTGTGCGTGTGCACGCGTGTGTAGAATGTGAAGTTCTTCGCCAGCTCCCCGGCAGCCTCCTGGCCCCAGCTCGCGGAGGTCCTCAGCTGGCAGTTCCTCTCCTCCACCCAGAGGGGGCTGGACGACAGCCAGCTGCACATGATCGCTCAGAAACTCTTCGGTACGGTCCCCGTCCCCGGTTTCCCACCTTCAGACTGTTTAAGTTTCTCTCAGCTGGATATGAAGGAGTGCATTTAACTCATGAGTTTACCTGGCAACCATTTTCTTTCAGGTAATGCCTATTTGATTTATTCATTTTCCCTCCATTTCTCCCAGTAATGACAGCGGGGGTCAAAGTGGGTAGAGAATGCAAGGGATTATGCAGTCGGGCTGATGATTTGGTTGCCAGTTGAGGAGAACGTTTACTAGAACAGTGACATTAACCTCACTGATTGTTATCGTAGAGGCCACAGGGTGTTTAGTGACCACAGCAAGTCACAACGTCTGTAGCATCTCATTTGTTTCTGATCCACCAGGCAAGAAGCAAAGCTACTGCAACTGCAAAATGCCCTGGGGCAGGTTTTCTAAGGTGAGGAAAAAAAAAAAAAGTGTTTGTAGTGTTGGTATGCCTTGTCAGTTTGGTGCTCGACCAGCGGAGGCGCTATTCCCTGTTGTCGCAAACGTGCGGACCACAGACGTGCTCTCTTGCGCCCTACAGGAAATGCTTCCCGGCGTGAACTTCACCTTCTGGACCTGGTTTGACGGCATCCTCGTCATGGTGAAGAGCTACCTGGAGAACCTGTGGAGGGACGGGTAAGCTCGCCCGGGCCCCGTTTCGGCTGTCAAGCCCGACGCAGCGAATTATCTGCACGGGTAGACGCCGATGCAAGCTTTTATGAGGCCTTTTCTGAAGGTGCACTGTGGGGTTTTTAAGCAATGCTTTGTGTGTGTGTGTGTGTGTGTACATGCACGTGTGTGCGTGTTTGTGTGTGTGTATGTGTGTGTGTGTGTGTGTGTACATGTGCGTGTTTGTGTGTGTGTACATGCACGTGTGTGCGTGTTTGTGTGTGTGTTTGTGTGTGTCCATCTTCGTGCCTGTGCAGATGCATTATGGGATTTGTGAGCAAAAGCCGGGAGAAGATCTTGCTGACGAAGAAGCAGAACGGGACCTTCCTGCTCCGGTTCAGCGAGAGCATCAAAGATGGCGGCATCACCTTTTCCTGGGTGGAGTATTTTATAGACGGTGAGGGCGGGGTGGGGGCGGGAGCTGTGAGGGGAGGTTTGGGTTGGTGTCTGCTACGCGCTTGTTGGTGAAGCTTTACGCGGACAGTGGCGGCAGTTTGAGGTGGAGGCGTGGTCCCATATTATATACGATGGGTGGGCGGGTTTGCACACACAACCTGGACTTCATTAAAATGAACAGCATAATTTTTGGGCTTGGAAGTCATTGTAAAAATCGATTGGATTCAGTAAAATTCAGTATGATGAAATTTGGGTCAACATAATTGTAAGCCAAATCACTGTGGTAAACATTGTTGGTGTCTGGGGTATTGCCCATTCACACACACCTTTCGTGTAATCATTTTCTATGCAATTACATATGGAACCAGTAGGTGGAACTATTTTTATAGTTGTGTAGCCTACTAATAGCAAGACATTTGACACCGTCACTAAGTATTATTCATTAAGCTACTGCTCAATCATATGCTTACACTGTTTCTTAAAAAAACAACCTTTTATTTAATTTTAAAAAGCAGCCACTTTCTGTAATCTTTTATAACAATGAACCTAAAACCATTAGTGTAAATGCATTTTAAAAATAGGCCTATTGGCTTAACTCCGTCCATCCATCCATCCATTCTCTAACCGCTTAGTCCAGCTCATGGTCGCGGTGGCGAAATATGAAACAAAAACAAAGACATGTTGCCACACAAACAATGGATGATGATGGAGAGCGACAGTTACCATAGCAACCTGATAGTGAATATTTTTTTTAAATTTCCATACGGGAGGTGGCGCTTCTGTGACCGGCCCCGCCTTGTCTCGTTTTCCCCGCCCCTTCCTTTAGGAACGCCCAACGTGCGCTCGGTGCAGCCCTTCGTCAAAGTGGACCTCGCCCAGATCCCTTTCTCCGAGATAATCCGCAACTTCCAGATACTGGAAGCGGAAAACGTTCCGGAGAACCCCCTCAAGTTCCTGTACCCCAACACCCCCAAAGACGAGGCCTTCGGGAAGTACTACTCGGAGAAGAGTGGAGGTGAGGCTCCCGCTCACCGGCGCCCGGGGGCTAAATGCGGGGCCCTCCGGGCCCTTTCCCAGAAAGCTGCGGGGTCTCCTGCCTTGTGCTTTCACCTGCAAAATCAGGAACTAGTTAGGTCCCAAGATATCAGGCGAGGCAGGTTAGCCACTTCAGATTATTCTCCAGGATACAACCAAATTCTTCCCAAAGTTACGATGTCATTGTATGCCCGTTAGAGCTTATGGCACGGCCTTTTTAAATTGGAGTTTTTTGTCATTGATTTTTAAGAGCTAAATAGAAGCTATTATGTGCGAAGCAGAAGGGTCCGCTGTGAAACCGGCACGGTGTGTGTAAAAATGACAATATGACAGCTATATACAGCTTCAGCGGCGATGACTCGTCCATTAGCCTCATGGACTGCTTCTCAAAATTCATTCCAAGCCCTTCAGTAAACCCAGCACTGCTTGTGTCTCCTGTGCATGTGTGATGGAGAACGACTCCCAGTACAGACATCGAACTAGCAATCCCATAACGTACACGTAACGGGTTTGAGCCTGTCCAAGTCTCACCATAAGTGTACCGCCAGCCGGTGACATCATCACTGTGCGCCGGCCCACGTCTAGAAAAAAAAAAAACATTTCATCGTTTTGTTTCTTCTCTTTGCAGCGGACAGCCCTTACATAAAATACATCAAGACCAAGCTCGTGTTCATCTCCAAAGAGTAAGTGCGCCTGGCCTCTGTCCATGCCCGCGTGCATCGTGGTCTTTGTGTGAAGCGGTAACACAAGCTCGAGAGAACGCTTTTTTTGACTTAGCTGCCGTTCGGACTGCCTGTTGGGTACGGTCTCGAAATAAATTCGGCAAGAAGCGTCATTTCCCCCTCGCAACTTACTAGTTCCCAGACTTGTGGTAAAATTGTGGTACGGTTTGAAGAAAAGCTCAGCTGTGAGCGAATGACTAAACGTTTTGAAAACGGTTAGCGCACCGAGAGATAAACGAGTGTTTTGTTTAGATTGAAAATCGGAAGACGGAAAGACAGCCAGGCAAGGTTGATTTCGACCCGAAGCAGTGGTCAGCCCCGGACTTTTTAGACCGTTAACAGTCTAGTCGGGGAAGTGAAACCTCTCGGAGCTTTTGTAGCAATAATGACGGCTATTTTATTTGCGAGGAAGCGAACCCGCTTGGTGTGGAGTTTTACTGGGACGTGGGCGTCCCGGAGGGCCGTTCAGTAGGCAGCTTTCCGTTCTGGGTTTGATTGGCCGTGTGGACCCAGTGCTGGCTCACTCTTAGGTTAGACGCCAGTAACGTAGTTCAGTTGCGAGTACGCGCCGATCAGATTAATCGCTTAAATTGACCTTGGCTAGTCGGTAAGAGCAGACGCTGGGGCGAAATCAAGAAACGGCCGCAGTCTTGCTTGAGTCCTGGTCTTTGATCTTCGTTTTTTTTTTTGTCTCCCTTTTTTTTGGGGGGGTCTTCGTTTTTTGGCGCTCCTGGCATAGCGGAGAGGTACTCTGTCGCCGGGACTCGTAGCATTACCCCCCCCCCCCCCCAGCTGAGGAGGCGTGGCTTTCCGGTGCGGTGATGTAATCCCCTCTTTATCATTGGTTACTTCAGGAACACGTTGGAAGCTAAATCGCCCATGAATCCGTTAGCTGATCCAGAAGCCGCGGTGCCGATGAACGGTCTGTGCGCGCCGCACGACGAAGAGGCAGCCGGTGAGTGTTAGCCGAGTAGCCTCCCACCCCCACTCCACCCCCAACACTTCCCACCGCGGGGGGGCACCTTCGCAGAACTCTACCCTGCTCTGCGCTCCACCTCTCCAGCTCCGTGCTCCTTGGCCCTGGGCGAGGGAAGCGTATCGATCTGTCTGACGTCCGTCCCCTTGGCACGCTGCGCCGAGCAGGCTGTCCTCTCTCTGAAACCTCTGGCATGCGGCTCGAACGAGGAATCAAGCAGACACACGGGCTTCGCTCTCATTGGACCGCGGCCCGGTGATGTCATAAACGGAGGGCGTGGTCAGCTTCCGCGAAAGTGAAAGTCTTGATTTTCGTCATGGTGGCAACTCACACTTTGCTTTTACTAATCTTCACTTCTGTGGCCAGAAATGGTGATTAACCTTTCAGAAATGTAACCCTCAAACCGTGGCCTTGTGTGGGATGGGCTTAGATTAACGGCTGCCATGTTTATTAGTTTTTTTTTTTTTACGATCTTCAGGTTAAATGACCCGATCGTTATTAAAATCACACTGAATTTCACTCGTCAAATTATCGGACCCCTTTTTACTTTTCTTTGTGCCACTCTGAAGTAAACACAAATACTCTATAACCTGTAGCCGGAGTTTGAAAGTCCAGGGTTGAGAAAGTAAAAGTCTTGCCGTGTGTTTCTTCCACCCACGAACACATTCGTTCTGCCTCCTGGATGAAGACTTGTGCTAACTGTGCAAATCCAGGTGACTGGAACAAAATGCTTTTACTTCCTGGACCTGGGTTTTTCCATCTCTGCCTGTAACGGGGGTCACACATTTAAAATGGATGTTTCGCTACGTGTGGCCCATGATGAACTCTAGACTTCGGACCGTGAGAACGATGCACAGGAAGACAAAACTCATAAGCATACGCTTTCCCTCGAGGAATATTGCAAAATAGGCAACAACAAACCACAACAAGAAGCTAACAGGTGGATAAAGAAGGCAGCCTAATATGTAAGAAGTTCCCTAGCTTCCCATCTGCCCTTCACCTGTGACTGCACATTCCGGCAGGTTCTCTGTGACTTTTGGTACGTAAGCACCGGAATTCACCGTGCAGCTGAGACGGGCACTCTTATTTTTCTCAACACGCCTCGTCTGGCTACCAGAATAGCTTGTCTCACAGCGCCAACGACTAGCTAAAAAAATAAATAAATATATTAGTTATAACCTAAATGGGTTAAAGAAATGGTTCTGTTTTTTTCAGCGCTGTTTTTATACTTGATGTTATTAGCTTTAGCCTGTGGACCTGTTCTAGAATGAGAGGTTAATGAATCAATGGGCTGAATGAACGAAACGTCTTTTTGTGTGTGTGTGTGTGTGTGTGTGAGATAAAACGTCACAATGAAACTTCAGCAAAAACGTTACATATTAAAGGCTTTTATGAATAAGGCTTTGTGTAAGTATTGATTAAAGGTGTTCAGCTTTCAGCAGCTTTTTGGACTGCGCCCTCTGCCGATCTCACCCCTGTCCTTCCTCTGCCCCCCCCCTCCCCCCCAGCCTCAGAAGACCTGCTGCGGTCCTCTGAATCCATGATGAGCGAGCTGGAGGACCTGTCTCCCAATATCAGCCTGCAGGACTTCCTGTTCAACGACCCCATGATGATCTCGGGCGACTTCCCTCCCTCGGACGAGCTGGACTCCGCCTCCGCCTCCATCGCGGCTCTCCCCGACCTCGCCGAACTCAGCTGCTACGCCCTTCCCTGCAGCCCGTACTGAAGGAGCTCCGCCTCCCACTCCCTCACTGCACACGCCCCAACGCAACCCCCCCCCCCGAATCCCCAAAGCCCAGACTCTAGGGTCTCTCAGTGCACTGGGAGCACAGCACGGGCAGCGGCCTACATGCACTAAACCCCCCCTAATTGTGCCGCATTCAGTCCGCGTATCTGTCATCTGGGAGACATTGTAATGACACTGTAAAATATTTCCGTTCTTCAGCTGATTCCTCTAACTAAGGTCCTGACCGGCTCCTTTTGGTCGTTTCAACCCTGGAGTTAATCCCAGTGTCCTGGCTCCCCTCTGTACCCCCCCCCCCCCTCTGTACCCCCCCCCCGTGTAGCCAGTCTGGTTGCATATGCAACTGCCTCCACAATCCATTGCATTCCTTTCCCAAATGATTCACCAATTCTCAGTTGACCTGTTTGGTGAAATGAAGGTAAATACATTTGTTTAGAAATGCAGGACAGCCCCACAGTTCTTCAAATGTGTCAAATGAAAGGATTAATGGGCCACTTAAAATGCACTATTTTAATACACCTTACTGCTGAGGACTTGGCTAACGTGCGAGACACAGTGGGCTTGTTTTCAGTCAGTCTCTTTTTGTCGTTTTTCAGGGTCGGTTTTCTGTAGCTGCATCAGGTTGAGGGAGGAGGAAGAACCGAAATTCCCCTTTTGTTACCAAACAGGAAGTTTTCTTGGGACAGTAATTTTCTTCGGTCACCGTCCATCGGTGCCGTAAAATCTAAAAATGAACCCGTCACATAAGCGGGTCAGGTTGCCCTTGTGCGAACAGCGAGAAATCGCTTCCTGTTTGCGTACTTCACTGCGCAGAAACTGGTTTGGATCTCTCACAAGTTTGTTGAGTCTTGGTTCATCGAAGGCAGATTGGTACTAAATTTGGTCTCTTCTGTTTAAAATTTTTTAATTTTTTTAAAGCATTTTATTTTTTTACTGCTAGTATGTGTAGTTTGCGATGTCGCTGAAGAAGCGGCCACATGAATGTGGAAAGGGAAGGCGACATTTAAAATGTTTCAAATTTACATGTGTAACCCGTTCTCGCTGTATCTAGGCCGATTTATTCAAAGGCTAATCGGAGCTGATTTTGAATCGCAGTTTGTTGGCGAAATGGATGTTCCTCACCTCACAGAAATGTGAAGTATGCTGTCGGGCTATATCTGCCCACCTGAGCTGATACCGCTGACGCGCACTGTCCAAGACTGCAGTCTGCGCTGCTGTTGCCACCGGCGTGTTTCAGTGGAAGCGTACGCTCCGAGCACTTTAAGAATAAGCCCTGGGGGCGGAGTCCTTCGAGGAGCGGAATAGACTCAAACTCGCAACGCAGCGAAAACGTCACGTGTGCGTTTATTTTCTGTGTGACGCTTTTGAGGCAATGGTAATAATACTCGCGCCATAATTATGTACACGATTATGCACGGTAATCACTGTTACTTACACCACCATTCTCATATTAAGCAATTCAGTTTTGAGGTTCTTAATTAGAAGCTCCAGATCTCGCAGACCATTCCCAGCCATTCTTTTTGACTGAATTTGCGTCGAGAGCCATTTTGGCAGTTGGTTGCCGCTCATTAGAGCCACTGGTCTGTACTTGGACCGGTACTTCTCTCTAGGGGTTTCGTCATACTTGTTCCTGGTTATGGTTATACACTTTGTTGTACGTCGCTCTGGATAAGAGCGTCTGCCAAATGCCTGTAATGTAATGTAATGTAATGTAATATTTTTGGGAAATGCTAAAGAAGATGGCCAGTAGCCATACCACTCCCTATCCCTTTCTTAAGCCTGAAGATAAGCAGGTGGGGGCTTATGTTAGTACTTGAATGGATGGAAAGCAATCTTTAAAAACCGGGGTCGTAACTTACTGGTCGTTAAATATCGCATGACACTTGCTCTCAAAGAGTAAGGGGGTTCCCCGGTGTCCTGGCGGAAATTCCCAGCTTGGCTCTCCGGACTGGGCTCCTAACCGCTTTCACTGGCGGAGTGATCCCTCCCTCTCCAGATCAGGTGATGTCCAGTTAGCGTTCTGCCACAAAATGGCTGCCGTGCAGCACCCCCCTGGGTGCTGGGCGCTGCACCTTAATTTTATTAAGTGAAAAAGTTTTTTAAATAAAATTGACAAGTAAAAGATAAAGTATTTGCAGTGTATTTTTGGCGGCTGTAGCACAGTAATAGTGGTGGGAGTCGTAATGCATCGGTAACATACTTCATAACTCTGCAGTGATGTTTTCTGTAACTTCTTTCATTAATAGAATTTCAACATTCCTGTTAGCCACAGAACAAAGTCGTATGTGCTTGTGCAGTGTCTACCTGCTCCTTTGCCACATGCTGTACATTCAGGCCATTGTCAATATTCAGTCCATCTCAGTCTTGTGGTACTGTGTGATGTGTGCGTATACTGTCTGCTCCTTTTGAAGTCTCAGGGCCACAGGAGGGATGGTGGCTCAGTAGAGCAGACTAACTCATGTAATGCCGCATTAGGTTTTCATAGTAGTCATGTTTGTGTTAATGTTTTCCCATGATCTCCAATAAACCTGGTTCCTCCTTAAATTTTGATACTGTTGTCTTGATTTTTTTTGTCTTGATTCATGTTTCCATTCCAAGTGTAATGTATGCAGGCTGTTGGTATTTTTTTGTGGTATTATTGTTATAAAAATCTTAGTGGAATTCTTAATAGCTCAAAATCAACATTTATGCTTGTTACATTTACAGTTACAAAACAAGGAATTAAAGTTGTGTCCATGGTATAATGGCAAAGAACACAGTCAGGTGTGGACCTTATACAGGAAGTGCAACACTGTGCGGAAGAAGTTCCTTGATAAAGCAAAGCTGTAAAGAGTTGCACAGTTTTGTACAGAAAGCTGATTTTTAAAAAATAAATTAGTTCTTGGTCTTCATCCATTCTGTGATGAAGTTGTTGCCGACATGTCTTCTGCACAGACAGCTGCACTAAATTGCCGAGCTCAGTTCTGCTGGAGAAATACATTCACTACTAAGCACAGCGGTGCTATTGGGCTGCAGTTTTAATGCTGAGCCTCCATTATCCACAAGTTCATAAATACATTTTTTTGTAAAAAAAAAGTCACAAAATGGGGTCATTCATCAGGAAATAACAGAGAAAACTGGACAAACGATAAAGAATGTTGTTGCTGCCTTCTTCTTTTTCAGACAGGCAAAATGTGTTGAATCGTTTCTGTGAACATTTCTCAAAGATAGACTCAGCCTGGGCAGTCACCTGAGCTCTGGTCTGAGTGGCAGGGCGGTGCGGGGGGGGCGCGTCACCGCTGGCAGAGACGCCTCAGAGGCTGTGTGGCGCGGGACAGCAGGACCCGGTACGCCTGTCCGAACTGGCGGTTCATGGCGGCGTAGAGGATGGGGTTGATGCAGCTGTTGAGCCAGGTGAGGTTGGCGCAGAACATGTGTGCCACCTGGGGGGCGCGGCCGCCGCGGTCGGCGATGTTGAGCAGGATGAAGGGGGCGAAGCAGCCCACGAAGCACAGGAAGACGGTGAAGCACATCCGGGTCACGCGGTCGAACTCCCCGTCGTCGCCGGGCGAGGAGGCGGGGGCGGGGGCGGGGGCGGAGGCGGGGGCGGGGCCGGGGGCGGGGGCCTTCTGATCCGTGCGGGAGACGGCGGCTTTGCTCGCGCCCGCCTCCGCCGCGCTGTGGCTGGACCCCGTGACGTCGCAGCTGATCTCGCAGCTCTGCGTCTGCACCCCGCTGTCCCCCTCGGTCGTGCCCTCCCCCTCCGCCACCGCCGGCTTCTTCCGGGACGAGCGCCGGCTGATCCTGTACCTGAGCAGCGCCCGGGACGCCGCCCTCACGCGCCAGTAGATGAGGAAGTAGAAGAGCCCCACGCAGCCCAGCCCCACGAAGAAGTAGAAGAAGAGCAGCACGGTGCTGTAAGGGCGCCCCCTGGTGCGGTGGAAGCTGCAGGTGCACACCTGCGGCGCGAAGACGAAGGCGGGCCAGAGCGGGCCGAAGCTGGCCAGGCCCACGGCCCAGGTGGCGGTCAGGAGCAGCGCCAGGCCGCGCCCCGAGAACAGCAGGCGGTAGACGCCCTGCCGCGCGATCATCAGGTAGCGCCCGGCCGCGATGAGGCAGAGCGTCAGGATGGACACCGAGTTGGAGAGGAAGAGGAGCAGGCCGAAGACGCGGCACCAGGTGGCCCCGCCCCTCCAGTGCAGGTGCAGGTAGGAGTCGACGCTGGCCGGCTGCAGGAGGCCGCAGTACAGCAGGTCGGCCGCCGCCAGGTTGACGATGAGCGCGTTGAAGTGCGTCCGCAGCCGGCGGTCCAGGATGAAGACCAGCACGGTCAGGATGTTCCCCGACATCCCCACCGCGGTCACCAGGGACCCCCACAGCACCCCGAAGTAACGGTAGCCCACCACCGAGGGGTGGTAGCAGGAGAAGGGGTCCACGGTGACGTTATCTGTGGCGTTCCACGTCATCCTGACGGGGAGGGAGGGAGGGAGGGAGGGAGGGAGAGGTTGCGTTAGGGCAGGCGCTCGCGAGAGAATCGCCGTCGTAACCCAGGTTTTACGAAACCCTGTACCTGCCGGCATGTGTTGCGGAATGTGTCAGATTGGGGAAGGTTCCTGCGTCAGGCATTGCCCAGACAAGCAGCTGCCCACGTGACAAGACTATGTCCTAACACTAGAGCCCTGAGTATGGTGTAATGCAGGTCTTTTCTGAACCAAGTGACATGGTTATAAAATATGTCGTAGTGCGGTGTGTGTGTGCATGTGTGTAATAACCTGTATCGATATGTGACACACCTTTAACTCTTTAACTCTGACTCAGATTAGTTTGAGAGTCAGTCTGAGTCAGATTTCCTCTCAGTGAGCCAGTCTGCCAGTGCTGCTCCTGGTGTTTTAGAGAAGAGAGCTGATTTCAGACTGAGCCCACAGAAATGAATTGTGAACATGACGGTGACCACTTTAGATTCCAATTCTGCAAACTCGTTGCGGTTGTGTTTGCGCGTGCGTATGTGCTTGTGCTTATATGTACTGCAACACCTTAAAAATAATAGTATCTGTCATTTATGCTCACCAAAAATGTAATCTGATTAATAGGAAAATCACCATATCTTAGTGAGAATTGTTTTTGTTGAAGGCTACTTGGTTTTACATATGATGTATAGTTTGTCCAAAATACAGATAGAATTTCAGCTAATTGGAAGAAGAACACCAAACTGAAAGTAGTTTGTGTGTGTGGTGTGTGTGTGAGATTTTTTTCTCACACACAAAGGCAGTAGTTATATGTGGTTTTGCATGCATGCTAGCTGCCCTAGTATGAGATGATTGTAGGCTGCTCTTTCACAGGTAAAACAAACCACAGTTCAAAATGCATCTTTGAAAAACACGGAAATTTCAAAATAGATTTGCAGTTGTGTGTGCAGTTTTCCACTAAACTAAGGAAAACTGCACACAATTGATTTTTATCAGAAATGGTAACCAGAATACAGTACGTGAATACTTTAACATATATGTTTTAAGTTTGTTTAAATTGCTAGCCCAACAAAATTAGTTCATACTGTATGACAGGCGGCAGTGCAGTGTAAAGATTAGAGAAGTTGGCTCCAATGTCGTAGGTTCGACTCCTGGCTGTGTCACTGTCCTTAAACCCTTAAGTACAAGTTATGTACTTACCTTGAACTACTTCAGTAACCTATCCAGATTGGACAAGAGAACAAACTAAATGCTGACATGTAGATGCATGTCAAAACTTCTGTGTAGTGATTGTAAATTATATGTGGCTTGGGTTAAAAAATTCTAACACAGAGTTAACACTCACACTTAAATGATAGATAGATATATATATAGATACTTTATTGTCCACTTTTGTGGAAATTTGCCTTTGGCTTCGCCATAGTTGCAAGCAGTCACACAATACAGGCTACAAACAACACAATACTAACAATATAGGTTTAGACAACACAGGCCACAAACAACCCAGTACATAGACAACACAACACAAAAGAGCTTCAAGTACCTTCCCAGTACATTAGAGTGCTATGGTCAAAATATTGTATTGAGCTGCCATAACTTTTTAAATGTCAAAGCTGAATTTCAATAAGATCTTTTAACATGTGAAATAGGTTACCTTGATACATGTGCTACAGTGTCCTCTTCTATAAGGTAGATGTCCTCTGGCACTGTTGCTCTCTCTCACTCTGTACCGCTCGCTCTCTCTCACTTCCTCTTATATTTGAATGAAGTCACATAGGCACCTCCTGTTTGAACTTCTTGCTCAACTTCAGAAATGCCTTCTGGTGCTCCTTTAACAGAACATTTTTGTCCAAAGTTTTGAGGAGGGTTCATCTTGCTCTTGTGCCCTAACCCTAACCCTAACCCTAACTCTGGCCCTGGCCTTGGCCCTAACCCTGACCCTGACCCTAACCCTAACCCTAACCTTATAAATAATATAACAAATCAATAACTTAAGTTTAATAAACCATTTTGAATGGTTAATATAGAACAAACCCCCTGCCCGCTCACCCTCCAAGTCCTTAGACTGTAGTATGGAGATTGAACATGTGAGTATAATGCCCAGTCAGGCATTGAAATGACCAGCGCAATCTCGCGGTAATCATTCACTGTTTACTCGACCCATGTTCATCCTCCCGTCAAATGGTTAATTAACCCTCCTGTTATGTTGCGGGTCAAATTGACCCTTTTGAAAGTTTGAAAATCTAGGAAAAATACTTAAAATTATTTCAGTATAAACTTCTTACTGGCCTTAATATGAATCAACATTTTAAATGAAAATGGTTCATTTCATGTATTTGCAAACCCCCCCTGTATGGGGATTGACCCGGGAACATTTTTGCTGTACCTAAAAAATGAACAGAACAGGAGGGTTAAACTATAAAAGATAACAGTCTACAAAAAACTATAACCTTATAAATAAATATAGCAAAGCAATAATTTAATGTTAATAAACTGTTTTGAAAAGTTAACATAGAACAAACCCCTTGCCCGCTCGCCCTCCAACTCCATAGAATGTGGTATGGAGGTTGAACATGTGAGTATAATGCCCAATCAGGCATTGAGAATGACCGGCGCAATCCCGCGGTAATCATTCGCTGTTTACTCGGCCCATGTTCATCCTCCCGTTAAATGGATAATTAAACCATGATATTTCACAAAGTATTTATCAGTAATTCAGCAAATTAATATAAACTGTTTATAAAATCTATTTTATAAAGTTAATAGAAAAAAACATCTTCACCCGCTCACCCTCCAACTGCTTAAACTGTAGTATGGAGGTTGAACGGGTGAGTACAATGCCCAGTCAGGCATTTAGAGTGACCAGCGCAATCTCGCTGCTCATTCTCTGTTTACTCTCCCTATGTTCATCCTCCCGTTAAATGGTTAATCAAACCATGATATTTAATGAAGCATTTATCAGTAATTTAGCAAATTAATATAAACTGTTTACAAAATCTATTTTATAAAGTTAATAGAAAAAACATCTTCACCCGCTCACCCTCCAACTACTTAAGCTGTAGCATGGAGGTTGAACGGGTGAGTACAATGCCCAGTCAGAAACTATGTGGACATCTGGAACGTGGCCGACGCAATCTCGCGGCTCATGGTTCCTATTGTGCTCACCATAATCACCCTCTCGTTAAAACATAAAATCGTGTACATGGTAGCATGGATGTGGACTGGTCGAGTATGTTGTCCAGGGACAACGGAAAGTAACAGCGCAATCTCGCTGTGAAAGACTCCTCTTTTGCTCACCAGAAAATACTCTTGTTAAATTAGCAAACCTTCATCCCGGATTATAGCCACGATTGAGAGTTGTGCTCGACAGACGTAGGCCCGTGCATGCCCTTGGTCTCCCCCGACCAACCACGCAGTCTATGTACTGTGATGGGGGGAGCCATTGTAATATTCTAACCCTAACCCTAACCCTAACCCTGGTAGCCCGGGAAGCAAAATAATAATTCAAGGGCCCACTTGGAGATCCACAAAATCTTGGTGAAAACAGGTCTCTAAATCTGCCATCAGACACAACATTTGTGCCAATCGACTTTTTTTTAGAAGTTTCCTGGGTTTGCGTTAGAACATGTATTGGACCCAGGAATTATGTCATCTACTGTTCTTGGGTCTCTTGTTAAGCTTAATGGAATCATGAAATTCGGCAAGTATAAAGACATTTTGACCAAATGGCACTCCTTGCCAGGAAGCTCAAATTGATCATTCACCAAAAAAAAAATCCAAAGTTCACCTCAGAATCAACCAAAAAAAAGAAACTGTTACACAGACCAAAATGACTGTTCTACAGTTGCTATTTGAGTGTCCAGGCTTGAACCCATTCAAAGGTTTGTGGTTTGAATTAAAGAAGGCGGTCGACAAGTGCAGAGCAAAGGATCAAAAAGATCTTGAAAGACAGACCCCCCTTACTTTCCCTCCTACACTTTAACTCGGCATCACCCAATCAGGGCAAACATCCTCAAGCCATGCTGGGTAAGTTATTTAAGATGGCCACAGGAAAAAGTTGTGTTGTATAGCCTTGGAGAAGAAATGTTTTTCTCTTTTTATTTTGGTGGTGGTTTCTTCGTGGTGTGTTTTTAGCTGGTTTCCTTTGATCCTGTGGTGCTTAAACTGGAAGCGGGTTACACTTTGGCAAGGTCTGGCTTATCCGTCTCTCTCTCTCTCTCTCTCTCTCTCTCTGTTTTCGGGTATTTCCAAATTAATTGTTTAATGTTTTGTATAATGTATTCTGTTTTGTAATTTAGAAGTAGTGAGCCTGCATTCAATAAATGATTATTTAATCTATTTACTGCTTCATACTGAATTCAATTATTTAACTTTAAAATTTGATTTAGAGCTAGTTTTGACTTGGTTGGTTGGTTGATTTCGCCAGTTCACTGTAGACTGACCTATTAATGAATTCGGTAATTTAATTTATAATTCTCATTTTCAACAATAACTATTAAATTAAATCACATAAAATAAATTTTATATGTAGGTTAAGTGATGGGGCTCTAGCATGCAATATCACTTGTGTTCAGTATTCAGAGTGCTGAACATTTTAACAAGGGCACTGATTGTTAGA